>NC_089211.1:9090067-9262567 GCF_963930695.1 Labrus bergylta | reverse complement strand
GTTATCATAACTACGCAGATGACACACAAATATATATTACAATGTCGCCAGGCAACCACGGTCCCATAAAAGCACTGGGTAAATGCATAGAGCAAATCCATGAGTGGATGTGCTAAACTTTTCTCCAGCTAAACAAAGACAAAACTGAGGTTGTTGTTTTTGGAGCAAAGGAGGAGCGACTAAGAGTCTGCAATCAGCTTTAGTCAGTAAGACGTAAAACCACAGACCAGGCAAGAAATTTGGGCATAGTGATGGACTCAGACCTCAATTTTAAAAGCCACATTAAGACAATTACAAAATCAGCCTACTATCACCTGAAGAACATATCAAGAATTAGAGGACTTATGTCCCAGCAGGACCTGGAAAAACTCCATGCTTCTATCTTCAGTCGTCTTGATTACTGTAACAGTGTCTTTACAGGTCTGCCTAAAAAATCAGTCAGACAGCTGCAGCTGATCCAGAACGCTGCTGCTGGAGTCCTCACCAAAACCAAGAAAATGGATCACATCAGTCCAGTTCTGAGGTCTTTACACTGGCTCCGAGTCTGTCAGAGAATAGATTTAAAAATCCTGTTACTGGTTTATAAAGTGCTTAAAGGTTAAGGGCCAAAATACATTAGTGACCTCCTGATTAATTACGAACCATCCAGACCGCTCAGGTCATCTGGGACAGGTCTGCTCTCTGTCCCCAGAGTCAGAACCAAACACGGAAAAGAAGCATTCAGTTTCTATGCTCCTTATATCTGGAACAAACTCCCAGAAAACTGCAGGTCTGCTGAAACTCTCAGCTCTTTTAATTCGAAGTTGAAGACACACCTGTTTACAGCTGCCTTTCAAGATTTTAAATTTTAACTCTGCACTGTAACTTTTAACTCTTTTTATATTTTTACTTTATTTATTTCAATTAATTTCATTTGAATTATTTCTATTTGAATATATGTTTAGATTTAATAATTTCAGTGATTTAAAATTTTCTATTTTAATGTTTATTTTCTTTCCTCTGTCATGATGCTTTTGATGTCTTGTGTGAAGCACTTTGAATTGCCTTGCCTTGCCTTGCCTTGCCTTGCCTTGCCTTGCCTTGTTAACATGAGCAACAAGTGACGATCAATCAGCAGTATTACACTGGGGTTAGATACATAGATATGTTTTCTGCTTCCTGTTTTAAAGGTAAGACTTGTTCATAGAAGTTCATGTCAGTCAGCTAATCTATGAGAACTTGGTGATAAACCATGTCAATGCCCTTATCAAATCTAAAAACACAGCAGCATCACAACCTTTTCTGTCCAGGAAACATTTTGTTTTTCGAGGAACATGGTGATGGCACTATGCGGTGTAATCATTTAATGTTTCTATTATTTTAGAGATGACAGGTAGTTTGATCGGCCTGTAGTTAGTTACAGAGAATCTGTGTGCTTGATGCTAGAGTTGCTAACAAGAGCTGAATGCTAACCTAAGCTAACCAGAGTTTGATGTCATTGTTAGGTAACGTTAACCTTGGGGCTGATGGTAACTAACAGGTCATTAAATATCATTTTACAGGTCATTTAGAAGTTGAACAAGTCGTTACATCTAGTTCTATCAGACAGGTCAGACATGCACACCTGTGTGTTAAATATAAACGTCATCTTCACCTCTTGGAATGATATACAACTGTATTTATCAATCATGTAAATACTGTAAAACTCTACCTCATGTATATTAACAACCTGTCACATATTTACATATTTATTACCATGTTCTTCTCAGCATGTTTGCACTACTCACCGCTGCACTATCGTCTTATTTAGCCTTCTACATTTTAGTCTTTGCTTATTCTATGTATTTAATGTTGTACTTTTTGTACATAGAGAGCTCAGTTCACCAGTCAAATCTCTTGTGTGTAAAGCATACCTGGCCAATAAAGTTGATTCTAATTCTGATTCTGATGATTGCACACTGCAATGATAGCACACACTCATCCATTTATATCAGCAAGGCATGACGAGATTCTTGCAGAGACTGTAACATCATCTGGCGGGAATGACAGGAAGAGCTGAAGTGGTATGAGAAGCCATGAGAGCAGATTATTGAACCAAGTGAGCTTGTGTATATGGAGAAAAGAAGGGGACCAAGCACTGAGCCCTGAGGTACCCCTGTGGATAAGCTGTGCACTTTGGACACTTCTCCCTTCCATGACACTCTAAAGGATCGCCCAGAGAGGTAGGACACGAACCAGCAGAGGGAAGATCCTGAGATGTTCAGAGAGCGTGAATAGGAGGATTTGATGGTTAACTGTGTCAAAGGCAGCAGACAGGTCTATCAGTAATAGAACTGAAGACTGACCCGCAGCTCTGGCAGCTCATAGCGATTCTGTTACTGACAGAAGTGCAGTTTCAGTAGAGTGGCCCCGCTTAAAGCCTGACTGATTTGTTTCTGGACTTGATGTAACATCAACATGGCCGCCCTGTGTATAAATATCAAAGATAATAAGTGAGGTCTCACTCCTACCAGAAATATTTTCCAACCAGCACTTTGTTCTTGTAGATGACCACTCCCACTGGAGTTGGACCCAGGAAGTACTCAGTTTGGTTTTCACCCTGGCAATGAATCATGGGGGAAAAAAGAAGATAAATTAAGCTAAATTTAATTTAATATAATATAGACATAAATAAACAATAAAATGATTTCAGATTTGTTTTATACATAAACTTTTTTAAATAAAAAAGCAAATATGTAACAAAATGATATTAATGACATGAACTGATATAATTGTAATCTAAGCTATTGTTATTAATATTATTATTAATATTATTATAACATCAGTGTGAGCGGACAGAAGAAACTGTGAAAGTCTACAAAATACATGAAGTGTTGTGTTTAGTGAATTATTGATCTTACGTATGCAGCGAACAGAAAAACTCCAAACATCTGCAGAGAACTGGAGAGAGAGAGGACGAGGGACTGAGCCTGAGGGCGAGAGACACCACTGCCCCATGAGGGAAAAAGAGAGAGAGGGATGATTAATATTTATATCTACACAAATAACTAAATGATCATGTGTGTGTGAAATTTTCCTACCCGATTGATCTGTAGATGTCTTTGACTTTGTCATCCATCTGCCCCGCCTCCCTCTGCCCCGCCTCCACCTGCCCCACCTCCCTCTGCTCCGCCTTCCTCCACTCCCCTCCATCAGCTGGAATTGAATTACAATGAAAATTGATGAATAAAAATAAAATGAGATAAATCCTGAACAACATTTTTAGAGTTTATTGCTTCATATTTTGATTCAAATTATAATTAAGAAAAGTTTACATTTTTACATTATAAATAATCAATCATTTTTTTCTCACCCTGCAGCATCAGTGCAAAGAGTCGAGGTTTGAGGTAGGCGGGGCAAGGCAGTCGACCTCGCCGCACATCCTGACACACCTGCAGGTAAAACTGAAACCTGATGGAGAAACAATGTTCCTCCAATGATCACAATGTTAAGAAAAAACAAGATATGATGACCAATCAAATCTTTATTCAACACCTCAAATGGTAAGAAATGTGTCCAACCCGTTAGATTTATTTGGGCAGGAAGTGAAGCTGCTAAAAGACATTTTTTATGAATCAGAGATCCAACTTGACCTCCCCCTTACCCCCCATCCTACCTCCTAACCCCTCCCCCTAACCCCCCTAACCCCCCTAACCTACCTCCTAACCCCTCCCCCTAACCCCCCCAACCTATCTCCTAAACCCTCCCCCTAACCCCCCCAACCTACCTCCTAAACCCTCCCCCTAACCCCCCCCCCCAACCTACCTCCTTAAGTCTCTTAAGGAAAAATGAAATAAATGAAGTAAATGTTATAAGTGCACCGTGTAGTTTCCTCCTTCAGTTTGGACGGATCCTCGACATAAAATTTAACTCCAAAGTAGAAAATGTACGGAGGTCCAACTGTGACAAACAGAGAACATTACTTTAAAATTTGATTTTCATCTTTTCAGCTTTTTGTAGAACGAAACAAATGTGTAAAATGAAAAATGTTGAGCTGTGTTTTGTGCTCGTTTGTAGTTCAGCCTTGTTAGTGCTCCCTATCCTGCGCACTAAAGAACAGCATCGCTCTCGTAAATGTGACTACTCCTTCATAACCAATCAAAATCAAGAAGGGACTACTGATATCCTTTAAATTGTCTTCATATTTTCTTGGTGACATTTCTTTGAATTAAAGCAAATATTAAACACATAGAGCTGAAACACACAGAGATTACAGAGGGAGCAGGAGTTCACACCCTAACTTAACAAAAAGGAGCGCTGGTGACAAACGGAGGCAGTGAGTGCTGCCGTCGATGGACACGTTGCATGAGAGTGCAAAAAATATCAGATTCAAACCTGAAATATATTTCAAAAGCCATTGACTTTCCTGTTTGATCAGTTATAGCTTAGTGAACTTACTAAGCTCTCTGTGTTGGTAGATTGTTCTGGAAGGATCCAACCAGTGCTGCAGAAATAAAAACATATTCAGGGACAGAATCAGTGACAAGGGGCATCTCTGGCAAAGGCCAACATGCACAAGGAACCAGGACCGGGACCTGATGGCTTCTAGCAACGACCCTGGGACCCCATATTCCCGCAATACCCCTAACAAGAACCTACAGCCCTGTAGGGTCCTGTCTACATGTGTCCACAAAACACATTTAGCTACATTTTAGCTTTCAAACTTCCTCAGTGACCTCTGCTAAGAATGGTGCTCAGGCTTTCCCCGGATCTCCAGACTCCCTTCAGAGGTAGCATTGGTTAGGGGTTATATCCCCAGTCTGGGTCAGCAGTTCTTCACCCATGCTAATAACAGTCTGGTTCAAGCCCTGCTTTCCTTTCCTGAGCCATCAGACGGTTTGCCAGAACTTTGTAGTTTTTAAGTCCTTCTCTATAGTCTTCCGAACTCCTCCCACACCCCACAGCCCTCCGAGCCTCCCGATACCTGTCAGCTGCTTCTAGAGACCACTGGACTAACCAAACCCAAAAGGTCTCCTTCTTCAGTCTGACGGCTTCTTTCCTAAGGTTGCCACCGTGATAGGCAGTGACTGTTTTCTGGCTGCATCTCCTCGGACCCACTTCCACAACAATGCTTGATGACTAACACAGAAGTCAAAAAGAAAGCACCACTTGGGTTCAGGTCGAGGTGACCGTTCCTCCCAATCACCCCCCCCCCCCCCCATCTTAGCCTTGAAGATGAGGTGATCCTCATTTCGAGCTCCCTGGTCTGGCCTCAGGGGGTTGCCCCAGTTTTCCTCTTCCAAGGTAATTCCTTTGTAATCGTCATGGTAACCTACAAAATCTATACATTAATATCTATAAGTCTGATCAGTTTGATCGTTCTCCTACCATCTGCTGTTTGTCATCACAGAACCTCAAACCAAAAAACTCCACTTCCTCCACCTGCAGCAGAGAAAACACCTGGTCCAAGATGGCCGCTGCCCGTGAGGACTTCTAAAGAGAAGGAAAAAGAGTTCATCTCATTGCTCAAAGCACAAAAAGCGAGAGAAAGGGAGATTAGGGTGTCTCTCTGTGTGTGTGTGTGTGTGTGTGTGTGTCTGTGTGTGTGTGTGTGTGTGTGTGTGTGTGTGTGTTGTGAGATGTTTCGGTGTGTTATTTACATTTTAAGAACTACAAAGTCAACAAAAAGTTCTCTCTCACTTTGAGGCCTTGATTGCCCGTTAATGTAATCTTCCTCTCATCCAATAGGAGAACTTCGCCATAAAATTCCTCTCGGTTGCCACGGAAACAGGTCAGCATGACTTACAGGAAAAAGAACCAAAAAAATATTTTCGTTACTTGATCAACTAAACTGCAGCATTATGGGAAATGTAGGCAGCTGAACTACTCTGAAAACTATCTCTCTACTCTCTTCCTGTTCTCCTCCTCTCCTCCTCTCTTTACCTCTTTCTCTCCTCTTACCTCATCTCCTCCTCCTCCTCCTCCTCCTCCTCCTCTCCTCTCTTCTTTACCTCCTCTCCTCTCCTCTTTACCTCCTCTTCTCTCCTCTTTACCTCCTCCTCTCCTCCCCTCTTTACCTCCCCCTCCTCTTTACCTCCTCCTCTCCTCTCCTTTCCTCCTCTCCTCCTCCTCTCACCTCCTCTCCTGTTCACCTTTTCCTTTGCTTCGTCTCAGTTTTGTCTTCTCGTCCTTTGCTCCGTTTCCTTCTTGTCTCTGAGCTCTGTTGTTATGTTGCCATGGAGACTCCCCCTACCCTCATGAGTAATTTACTGCACCAAACAAATACACACACACACACACAGAAACACACATACACACACACACACACACACACGCAAACACACATTCACACACACACACATTGCACCAAACAAATACACAAACACACACACACGCAAACACACATTCACACACACACACACACACACACGCAAACACACATTCACACACACACACATTGCACCAAACAAATACACAAACACACACACACGCAAACACACATTCACACACACGCAAACACACATTCACACACACACACACACACAGAAACATACACACAGACAGACACACACACACTCACACACACACGCACACACACGCACACACACGCACACACACGCACACACACACATCATGAGTCTGGTTCTGATCCAGGTTTCTGTCTGTTCTATGCTTATAAATCTACTTTAAAGTAAAATTGAGGATTCCTTCAGAATAAAAGCAGACAAAAGTTTTCACATTGTTCCATTTAATTATTTTCTTTGATAACAAACTTTTAATTTGATACAAAACTTTGATTTTGAGTCACAACATGAAATAAATATGAACATTTATAAATCACATTTCAGGTATATATGACTTTCTTTTTCTTAAAGTTACAGGAAGTTTCTATCATAACCTTCAAAATTAAAGCTTGAAATACTTTATCTAATTTTGTCAGTCTGTCAAAACAAAAGACTGCCACAGATAACATTCAAAATAAACTACACTCTTCAAGTTGAAACAGGAAATATTCTCTCAATGCTAAAAGGTCTATCATTCACAAAACCCTTTTTTTCAAAATAAAAGCACTCAATAAATCTATGAGAGCAGAAAAAAATAATTACTGTAGAATCTTAACTTGAATGAATCAAATCACGAACACATTTTTATATCAAAGTGAAAACATCACAAAATGAACTTCATAATAATAAAAACCTCAGCGTCATATTTATTATTTTAATGATTTCACAACAAAAAAATATTTATTTATGAAAATAAAATGTTTTACAAGTTAGAACTCAATTAAAAATTAATAAATTAAATAAATAAATTATAAGATTGTAAGAATTAAATTAATTTGATTGGGAAACTTTGTTTTACTGTGAAAGATTACTGAGGCTCCGATTGGTGGAAAGAAAATTACCCATGAAGCTCGGAACCTGCATGCCTGTGACCACGGTGATGCCACCACACCAGACCTGCAACAGAAATTAATAATATTAATTTATTATTATTACAGATAACGATTAATATATAATATATATATACTGAAGTATGACTGTAGTGTCATTGTAGTATGGCTGTAGTGTGACCGTGGTATGACTGAAGTGTGATTGTAGTGTGACTGAAGTGTGATTGTAGTGTGATTGTGGTATGACTGAAGTGTGACTGTAGTGTGACTGAAGTGTGACTGTAGTGTGATTGTGGTATGACTGAAGTGTGACTGTAGTGTGACCGTGGTATGACTGAAGTGTGATTGTAGTGTGACTGAAGTGTGATTGTAGTGTGACCGTGGTATGACTGAAGTGTGATTGTAGTGTGACTGAAGTGTGACTGTAGTGTGATTGTAGTATGACTGAAGTGTGACTGAAGTATGACAGAAGTGTGACTGTAGTGTGATTGTTGTATGACTGAAGTGTGATTGTAGTGTGACTGAAGTGTGACTGTAGTGTGATTGTGGTATGACTGAAGTGTGACTGAAGTATGACAGAAGTGTGACTGTAGTGTGATTGTTGTATGACTGAAGTGTGATTGTAGTGTGACTGAAGTTTATACTCACGGTGAAGGCGGGGACAAGCGGCTGGCTAAACCTTGTTTTGAAGGAGTGAAGAAGCTGAAGTCGATCGACGTCAACGAACGCTAGCTCACCTGAAACACAGAGACAGTCACATGACCACATGAAACACAGAGACAGTCACATGACAACCATGTTTTCAAAGTACCATTATCATAGTCACAGTAGATTCCGATTCGTTGAGGCAGCGGCCAATCGAGCGCCTTGGCTCGGTTGTTGTGCTTTGCAGCGAGAGAGCTCTGCAGCCATTGGCTGGCATGGAGACACCACGAACCAGCACTCTTTCCTAATTGGTCGTATCGGCCCAGGCTTAGCCTATAAGCCACGCCCACACTGAATGATTTCCAGTCCGCCAGGGGGCGGAGCTCCCAGTAGTGAAGGCCGCCTGTCATCTCAAGGTCACCTAGGAAACAGAATCAGTTAAAAAGGTGAGTCAGAAGAGATCAATGACTTAATCAAAATGAATGATTTTAAAATAAAATAAATTTAAAAATCAGTTTCATAATCTAAACTATAAATACCCAGCACTGTGTACGACTCTCCGGCAAATCGGTCGCGTCCTCCTCGACCTCCTGTCGTCTTATTGGGCGAAGGCGTCGCGCTTCTGCTGCTTAAAAAAAAAACATCTCAGAATTGAAAAGAGCAAAAAACCCTGAAAAAATAAAAGTAGAAAACGAGTGAAACAGCCAATGAAGTCGTGTGAAAGCGATGATGCAACAGAGGAAATGAAAACCTAAAACAGAAGTTAAATTATGAATAAACATTTTAACCTTCCTCATTCAGCAATGGTTATTTCTGTAAAAAGTTTTAAAAATGAAATAAAACTTTATCAAATCAAAACAGGAAGTTGTTGGAGAACGAGAATCACTGTCAAATAAACACAATGTGTTGATGATGTCAGCAGTGAACTGATTGGCTAAATGCTGTGAGAGATGGCGGGTGGAGAAAGTGATTGGCAGCAAGGTTGTTGCTAGGCAACCAGTAATCAAAGACTACCTGAGCATGACGGAGAGGAGGCAGTACGGAGACTGCAAAGGGACAAAAAGGTCAAATAACACAAACACATCAAAGAAACAGTTTAATCATTTCAACGACATCTTCGTATTGTTACATACATAAATATATCTTGATCTTATCATTATTATTACATTATAATTATATCAGAGAATCACCCTAATGTAGGTCACGCATCTGTATCATGAATGTTCGTGCGCTGAACAACGCTCAGCCCACAGGAAGTGACCTCATAGTGAAAGAAGAGACTTGACGCTAAGATCAACGATCACAGGGTCACACAACCAAACATCGATTAAGAAATCAATTAAATCAATTCGTGCACTGATTAAAAATAAGCACGTTTAGCAGGTTAGAACATATAAATACAACAAAATCACTCTGTATGCAGATGATACTTTCTTTAAAGCCTCCATGTTCTCCACACCTCTCTGAAGAGCCTCAACTCTGTGACCATGGCAACAAGCCACAGTCAGCTGCTCTCAGGTGTACTTAACTCTTCAGACGTGTTTGAATAAAACAAAAGACAGAAGAGTTGAACTCTTGAGCGTCTCGTCAAGCTGTCAATGTTGGTCTGATCTCGGCTCACGTTTGTAACGTTTGTTAATGGGAGACTGACGGGATGAAAAGGCTCTTTCAGTCCACTGAGTGGCTGTAGTTAACGTTTTTAAAAAAATTTTAAAGCTTTACTTTGCCTTAACCAGAGAGCAGAACAGAGGATAGCCTGTTGAACGACATGTGGCAAAGGAACCATGGGTCGGACTCGAACCCGGACCGCCTGCCTGCGTCCAAATCAACTGTTAACATACCAAAACTGTTACCAGTCAGTGACTTCAACTCCCATGATTCTCAGTCAAACCCTGTCTTCACTTATGAACTGTAACTCACCTGTTTTTATTGTCTTTGCTTCTCAGGCGGGGGTCATGACCCTTGACCCCCTGTGGCTCCCAGGTTACAGTATCACCTGTGATCTTCAGCTCAGCGTGAGCCGTCGCTGCATCAAAGCCAAAATTATATGCTACGAAAAAAGAATAGACTTAAATAATAAAAAAACACAAAAGTCTTCCAACATTTATTCCTGCAGTGTCTTTGTTGTCACACACTGAACTCACTCACTCATGTTTACCTCTGGTTTCTATGGCAACCGGCTCTGAGAACTCGCCAGCAGCAGTCTTGTTTTTTGCTCGAACTCGAACAACAACGAAGTAGGAGTCAAACTTCAGACCTGAAACAGAAAAATAATCAAAAATCATTCATTTAACACAATAACCTGAAGACTCTGCAGCAGCTTCTGCTAACAGCTAAATGCTATCAACTAACATAAAGCTACATGCTAAAATTATAACTTAATGGGACCTCTGACCCTCTGACCTGAGATCGTGACCTTTGTCTCTCTGATGTCATGGATTTTTTCCCAGCATGCCTCTCCTGCTGCTCTCAGCGAGGAGTCGCGGTTTGTTTTTCGGTATTCGACTTCATAGCGTTCAATTCTTCCACTGTCGCTGTCAGCATCCCCAGCCGGTTGCCAGGCAACAGAGATGGTGTTGTCACAGACAACACAGTTGGCGACGTCGATCTCTGGAGCTCTTGGAACTATAAAAATGAACAGTCAGAACAACTTGTGTTTACTGACTTGTTCTTCATCTGCTCGTTGTCATGGAAACTGGTTTAATTTTTCCATGACAACCCACTAATATAACAACAACAGTAAACCATGTGACACAGTACAAGGTAGTGTTTGTCAATACTAATAGTAAATGGTGGTATCTTTTCTTATTATAATCATTATTATTATATAATTATTTTCTGTAATTTCATTTGTATCAGTTCACAGCAGAAAGGTCAACTCACCTGGCAGGAAATGAAGCCGCTGAAGCCCCAACCTCTCTGTGCTGAAGTCAACTGTAAACTGTGCCATGTTCTCAGACACGGCCGGTCGAGTCGTTAGCCGAAAGGCTGGGGCCATTGTAACCCTGGCAACAGAAGGTTCGGGTCCAGCAGAAGCAGTATTAATTGTGTTAAGGGCAGGGTTATTGTCTTAAGGGCATCGTTTATTGTGTTAGAGATGTGGCTTATATGGTTAGAGGCGTGGTTTATTGTATTAGGGCCGGACTTTTCTTGGTTAAGGGAGGGGCGTAGTGTTCTAGGGGTATGTTTTATCATGTTAGGGGCGTGGCTTATTGTGTTAGGGGCGGGGTTTCCTGTGTTACGGCCCAGGGTAACAAGCAAGTCATCGGATGAGAGCTGTGGTGAACATAAGGTTACATTATAAAAAGACTATCTGCCAACATATGTAACATGTACGGGTTATGATCCCCTGTTCGTCAGAGGATATTACTTTAATACACACTGGCTTGCCCTTTGACGCCCCACAGCTCATCATAATGAAGGACTAAGATTGATCCCTCCTACCCTCTAGTCATCATAAACAGCCAGTGCATGTAGCTTGCTTATCCTTCTGGCAGAAGCAACAAAAACCATTCTGAGACTGCATCCCCAAGAGGCTCATAAAAGGGATGCTGCAGTACACTGATGACTAAATCTCGATCCCAGGACAGGACTGAAGGTCCAGTTTTGCACATCATAGCCTCAGGGCATCACCACTTGTGCTTTTCACTGTGAGGAACAGCTGTATTCATCCAAAGTATGTTCACCAATGCAAAACCACCTTGGTTGTTGCTGGCATGCCGTGCAGAGTAACAGCATGCTTCGGCTCTGCTCTCCAGCTAGGACTGAGATACGCAGGACATCCTGGGATGTGGCCAGGTAGGGGTCAACTTGGTGAGCTCCTCACCTGGTTGCAACACACCTCACTAGTAGATGAAAGCAACCTCAGCAGATGGTGCCCAGGTTGCCTGTACTCACTTCAGGCTCAGGTAAAACTAAAGCCAGGAGCCTGTCCCTCTCTGGGGCCAGGCCCAATATTAATCTGAGCCCCACTGAAAAGAATGGAATGGCAAGCTGTTCAACAAAGGTGGGATTGCTGAGAACCAAGGGATAAGGAACCAATTTTGCCATTCTTTTGGAGGGGCAACCAATATTGGAGAAGTTGAAACTATCAGAATGTTTGTGTTATATGACAATAAGGATTTATCTTTGTTGTCGTGCTTCAAAAGCAAAGCTTTTTTTGCTAAATTGATCCGAACCATAAATGTGGGCGCAGTCTCCCCGAGTGGGTGAAAACCCACCCTTCTTTTCTCTGGTAGATAAGAGCGTCTCACTTCAGCTTTAGTTTCTTCTCTCTTCCTGTCTACTTCCCTTTTAGTTGTCTCTTTTATTTTCAGTCACACACTCCTTTGTGTCTTAACTTTACGAGCGTAAAACTTTTCTTTTTTTGTTCCTGCCTCACGTTTTCTTATATTTTTCTCTACATCTTAAGTATAAAGTGTTTTGAAGTTAGTTTTTGTTCATTATCTTTCACAAAGGTATTTTTATAATTCAAGCTGATTAAGATTGGCCATCAAGATCTGTCTCGACTTCATTCTTTTTGCGAGAATACAGTTCAATCAACCCGGAGCAGCTGACGCCAAGATGTGACCCATCAACATCTCCACTGACGCTGTTAATGGACCCCTACCCGGCTTGCCGTGGCAGCCAATTAGCCAGCATATATTCACGATACCTCTAACTACTCGTTGGGACCGTGAGCTGGACCGCCCAGAGGGGATCGTCAGAACCATTCTTCAAAGTAAGAACGTTCAGTTACAGCTTGGTGTCGAGACGATAAAAAGGGTCGTCGTCTAAAATCTGAACTTCATAATTCCCATTTCACTTTGCTAAGGTCGTCTTTATTTCATTTGATCCCATCATGTTTTGCCATAATGTTAGACTAAATTAAGATTTAGACCTCGAGTAAATCATTTCACCGTCATGTTGTCCTTGTAATCTGGTAATCATCATTCACCCTGCCACAGCAGCTGGTACCTCTGTTTTATTCACTGAGATATGGCGGGATGGAACAATGTATGGTTTCCCCGCTGTTAGCTGACTTGAGTCTGCGCACAGCATGGGTCGGTATGCTGAAACAGTCGCAAATTTGCACCTTGACTGGGAGGCCATCAGAAACAATACAGAATCAGCGATTGCAACACACCTCACTGGTAGGAGCTAGTGATTGCACGCCAGCACAGGTGCTTTATAGATGGGCGTGCCGGGCGAGCCGTAGTGTCTTAAAGGAATCATGGACTCTGACGAGCAGGGGATCATATCCTGTAAAAGTTATGGAACAGGGTGGAGAGATAGTCTTGAGACGATGAAGAACTTGTGTTGAAAAGGGGCATATTTTTTTAATGTTAAAGGCAGGGTTGGTAATTTTCTAAAACTATCATGATTTTGAAAGAAGCATTCCCTCAGTGCTCTGTCTACACCAACCCCTACTTTTAATGTTTGAGAAAAATCAACAACAAAAGGAGAAACCAAAAAAAAAATGAATAAATGTAAAAAAAAGAACACACAGGAGGAGAAAACAAACAAATCAACACATTATTCATGAAGATGAAATTTGTACAGGGCACTGACCTTTCTTTGATCTGTTTCGCAGCCTAAAAAGGAAATGTATTCTTTCAGCCATTTTCCAGTAAAAGTTGTTCAAATCAAAAATAAAAACTTTTTTGTGAGCGTGATGTTTCGAACCTTCAGGAATTCTTCTTCGTCACTGATGTTCAGAGTTTGATTTGCAAACTCAAGAAGTTCTTCACAAGACAACAGAGCGAACTTGCCCTCCGACAGCTGCTTCTGAGAAATCACATAAAAATACATTTAAATCTGTGACCACAACAATATTGTACTTATTAAAAGTCTGAAGAGAGAAAAACGTGTCAAATACATTTTAATAACTCGAGGAAATTATTTTGGAGAAAAGACTGAACTGAAAATTTGTTGAGAGCAACATTTGACGATAGAATCTTCACATTGTTTAACAAAACTTGATCTCAATGTTTTTATTTTCAAGATGTGAGAAAATACAATAATTAGAGTTGAGATTAACATTTCTGAAACCAAAAACATTTAAAATATTATTTAATAAAATTAATACTACACAAAAATACTGCAAGACAGGGGATAATCAACTTTTCTTTACCTGAAGCTCTGCCTCTTTCCTTTGCTTTTCCTCTTTAATAATTCCACGAAGCTCCGCCCCCTTCCAGTCTAGAGCAGAACTGAGCTGTTCAAGCTCCGCCTCCAGCTCAGACAATACCTTACATGATTCCTCCTGATTGGATGGGAAAAAAACATTTTATAATTTCATGATTTTGATCTGTTTCTTTCTAACCCTCAATTTAGCTCCTCCCTTTTCTCTCACTCAACCAATCAGCTGCTGACCTGTAGTCCTGTCAGCGTGTTGTCAACTGTGTCCAGGAAGTTTTGCAGCTCCTCATTCTTATTGGCTAGAGTGCAGATGATCCTGGACAGAGCTTCCTATCACACAAAAACACACAAATCAGATTATATTTTTGTTATTTTATTTCAAGTGAAAACATTTTAGGAATTTATGAACGCTAACAGCTGAATTTGTCACTTTTTGAATGGTAAATGGACTTGAGCTTTTCTAGTCTCCCGACTACTCAAAATGCTTTTACATTGCATGTCACACCTACACATTCACACACTGATGGTAGTAGTTGCTATGTCGTATCATCCATCAGCAGTAACTAATCCAATTAATACACCACCACCGAAGCAGCGGACATGTTGCCCAGCTGGATCGAACCCTCGACCTTCCGGTTGAGAGGCAACGACTCTACCAACTGAGCCACTGCCGCCCAAAAAAGCTTTTATTTACACTTTCAGTCTCCATGAATCCACTAAAGTTTTCCAGATATCTTTAGTAGTGGATGTATGAAAACGACTTCAGGTTGCGTAGGTCTTTAGTTTATAGTGCAGTAGTTTCACAGTGCAGTACATTTTAGTGCAGTAGTTTTACAGTGCAGTAGTTTAACTGTGAATTAGATTTTAGTGCAGTAGATTTTGGTGCAGTAGCTTTACAATGCAGTAAATCTACAGTGTAGTAGATTTTAGTGCAGTAACTTTTCAGTGTAATAGTTTTACAGTGCAGTAGCTTTACAGTGTAGTACATTTTAGTGCAGTAGTTTTTAGTGTGGTAGTTTTACTGTGAAGTAGATTTTAGTGAAGTAGTTTTACAGTGCTGTAGATTTTAGTTCAGGAGTTTTACAGTGCAGTAGTTCAACAGTGCTGTAGATTTTAGTGCAGTAGTTTTACAGTGCAGTAGTTTAACTGTGAAGTAGATTTTAGTGCAGTAGCTTTACAGTGCAGTAGTTTAACAGTGCAGTAGATTTTAGTGCAGTAGTTTTACAGTGCAGTAGACTTTAGTGCAGTAGTTTTCAGTGCAGTGACTTATCAGTGCAGTAGATTTACAGTGCAGTAGATTTTAGTGCAGCAGTTTTGTAGTGCAGTAGATTTTAGTGCAGTAGTTTAACAGTTCAGTAGATTTTAGTGCAGTAGCTTTACAGTGCAGCAGCTTTACAATGCATTAGCTTTACAGTGCAGTAGTTTTTACAGTGAAGTAGATTTTAGTGCAGTAGTTTAACAGTTCAGTAGATTTTAGTGCAATAGCTTTACAGTGCAGTAGTTTTTACAGTGAAGTAGATTTTAGCGCAGTAGTTTTACAATGCAGTAGTCTTTAGTGCAGTAGTTTAACTGAGAAGTAGATTTTAGTGCAGTAGCTTTACAGTGCAGTAGATTTTATTGCAGTGGCTTTACAGTGCAGTAGATTTTAGTGCAGTAGCTTTACGGTGCAGTAGATTATAGTGCAGTAGCTTTTCAGTGTAATAATTTTACAGTGCAGTAGCTTTGAAGTGTAGTAGATTTTAGTGCAGTAGTTTTTAGTGTGGTAGTTTTACTGTGAAGTAGAGTTTAGTGAAGTAGTTTTACAGTGCTGTAGATTTTAGTTCAATAGTTTAACAGTTCAGTAGATTTTAGTGCAGTAGCTTTACAGTGCAGTAGTCTTTAGTGCAGTAGTTTAACTGAGAAGTAGATTTTAGTGCAGTAGCTTTACAGTGCAGTAGATTTTAGCGCAGTAGTTTTACAGTGCAGTAGTCTTTAGTGCAGTAGTTTAACTGAGAAGTAGATTTTAGTGCAGTAGCTTTACAGTGCAGTAGATTTTAGTGCAGTGGCTTTACAGTGCAGTAGATTTTAGTGCAGTAGCTTTACGGTGCAGTAGTTTTACAGTGCAGTAGCTTTACAGTGCAGTAGATTTTAGTGCAGTAGCTTTACGATGCAGTAGTTTTCAGTGTAGTAGTTTTACAGTGCAGTAGCTTTACAGTGCAGTAGTTTTCAGTGTAGTAGTTTTACAATGCAGTAGCTTTACAGTACAGTAGTTTTTACAGTGAAGTAGATTTTTCTGCAGTAGTTTTTACAGTGAAGTAGATTTTTCTGCAGTAGTTTTACAGTGCAGTGACCTATATCTCTGATGAAGCAGAATTAAAAGGAAGCGAGGGCGAGTGACATAAAAAAGAATGGGAGAGAGAGGACTTTGGCTGCTAACAGCTAACAGCTAACTAATCCTCTCTCTCTCTCTGTTAGTTAATGTGACTCGCCCTCAGCAGACTGATGAAGTTATTGATCAATAGATCAAGTCCTTACCTTCTGAGTGTCCATCACGAGAGAGAGAGCGAGAGAGAGAGAGAGAGAGAGAGAGAGAGAGAGAGAGAGAAAGAGAGAGAGAGAGAGGTGGGGGACGGAGACTGACAGGAAGTGATTCCCTAAAAACCTCACAGCCTCCAACTTCCTGTTTGAATGTCAAAACAAGACAATTTCTCTCTCTATGATTCAATAAAAGAAGCTTTTTACGCATAAATGTGTAAATAAATTACCGAAACATATAATAACAAATAAGATAATAATAATAATTAAGAATTCAATCATACAAATATAATCAATAAAGATTAAAAATCAGAAATATATAAAATATAGTGTGTTCATGTTTATATTGTTATGTATATTTACAGAAACAAAACATTTATTCACAAGTTGATTTTGTAAATATTTATTAACCCTACACTGTTAGCCTAAATCCATCAGACTGACAGCTCTATGACTCTCAGAGGAGTCTAAGTCTGAGGTTCTTTATTATCATTTCATGAATTATTTCTGTATCTAAAAATATTTAATCTTCTGTTTGTTTGAAGGATTTTCTTCATATGTGCCTTCTTCTCTTTAGGATGTTTCACCTCATTGAAACGTCACTTGTTTATAATCAATAAAAACACAAAGGTTTGAAACAGTTTTAATGTGATGTGTTCACTGCAAGGAGAAAAATTAAGCCGATGCTGAAGTGTAAAACCCTGCAGTTCCTCGAGTGTCCACTAGAGGCTGGCTGCAGAAGCACAGGAAGTCACATACACACCCATTCAATAAAGCCTGTTATTACAGCAGAGATTAACATGGTTACAGCCTGGTTCAAAAAAACAAACAGGTCTGATTAGCTCATGTCTTGATCGACACACACTGTACGGGGGGGTGAATGTTTTGATGACTCATCAGTTTTGATTTGATGAAGGATAAGAGTTGTTCACAATAAGGCGTGTAGCTGACATGATTGACAGGTGGGTACGGTGTAACGGTTTGTCAGGAGGCTTAAAACCCACCTCAGCTCCAGCTCTCAGCCTGTCGTTAGGTTGACTGAAAGTTAGACTGAGACAGCATTTCAATCATGGAGACCGCCATCAATGGGACTCCAACTTCAAAATGTATTTCACATTTCTACTACATGAACCAATGTCAATACAGATGTTTCAACGGCTGAAGTTTCCCTTTAATACTGATCTAAATAACCGTGTCAAGTGAGCGTCGCTCTATAAAGAAACTTACCTTCAAACAAAGTCATATTTCCCAGAAGGTTCATTCTTGCTTTCCTTCACATTTAGAGTGGTTGAACAAAACCCTTACGATGGCCAAACGGAAACTAGTCACCTCGCCCCGAAAAGGGTTACCAGGGCAACCCCCTGGAGCCAGACAGGGGGGAGGGTGGAGCTTGAAGGCGTGTTTCTGGGGGCCGGGCTTACCTCCATGGGTCCCAGTCAGGCATAGCCTGAGCCACCGCACTATAGGCCCAACACCCGGAGGGAGAGGCAGGGGGGTCGGGGTATGCTAAGCCAGCATAGAGGGGGACCTGAGCTCACGTCAACGCACAGGACAGGTTCTGGAACCAAAATCCTGAAGAGGGGCCGTTATGAAAACTATTTCCAAACAAAGTTCATAAGTGTACTTGGTACCGGAGCACAGTGGAACAGCTCTTTACCCTCACAGGGGTTTGTCCCTTAGGGGGCCATGTTGAGGGTCCAGAGGCATAGCTACGAGCCTTAAGGTCATGATGAGGTGATGATATATCTTGAATCACCCAGGAGGCGCTGGAAGTCTGGGTTGATTTATGGTACTTCACCCTCAGAGAAGCGGAAGAAAATGGACGGACAGAAATCAAAAGTGAACCACAAGACAACACGAGTCGGTTTGCACCTAATCGTTGAATTTTATTGTCCATCTTCAGTTTAACATTTTCATCTCAAACTTCTCCTCCAACATAAAAACAGTGAAAGTTTCAGCCATCAGCAACACTGTCAAACATTTTTGGCAAAACTCATTTTTTGTTTTAAATTATGTGCTTCAAAGTTAAAAGGTTTTAAGGTTTTACAGCAATAACTTACATTTTTTACAGTGTTATTTGTTGCCAAGGCGACAGAGTGGGACGTTAACAGACCTGCAGACCAAAACCTTTAAAATTCAGCAGAAATTACAGGAACGTTTGAAGTGTTCTCTCAAAGCAGGGTCTTAAAGTTTCAGGTTTACGCGACAGCAAACTTTCCTCTCCGAATAAAAAAAAAAAAACTCTGTGAGAAGAACTTCTGAAAAATTGAATTTTTATCCGAGTTTGTTAAAATTCAAAGATGAGGAAGAATCTCAACCAATCACAAGACTCAGATTCAAAATGATCACACGGTGTGTTTTAACTAACGTGGAGAAAAACTCAACTTCTCAGGACCAAACCATTAAAAAAACATGAAATCTTCCAAAACACGCTACAGCTAGCAGTAACATTGAATCGTCATCATCATCGTTATGTCACCATGGTAACTGTCATCATTAAGGTAGGGGGTGGGACCATGCAGGGGCACAGGCAGAAAGGGGTGGATCTAAGCGCTACACATCATTTTAGTGGTATAAAAACATAAAAAGTTAATTTGTAAAGTTCTCTCTCATTGAATGAAGAAGCTTGACTGACAGGTGAGAGTAACCAATGAGGAAAGAGAAGGCGGGTAAGAGAAAGGGGGGCTAGCACTTAGATACTGACTCTCTTCTTTGCAAAGTTCAGTTCACAAACACTTTCTGACTGCCATATTTACACATCCTCCATTTTGTCGTTTTCACACTGAAGTCACGATGTAAGAGCCGCGCTCACCGCCACCACCGCCACTGCTGGCGCCACCTTCCCCGCCTTTAGGCTCCCGTTTCTTAGTGACAGGTGTCGGGATGAGAGAGGGTCGTGTTGGTGTGGTGGACGATGATGTGGTAGTTGTGGGCGTGGCTGTGGTAGTGACATCAGGGTTGCTCTTCCTCGGGCTCGGTGTATAGTTGAAGGGGCTGACTCGAGCCGCCACGGCGCCACTACGCTGCTGACCTCGCTGATGCTGCGAGGGTGGTTGTTGTTGATTTTGTTGTTGATTTTGTTGTTGTTGATTGCACTCAGGTGGGGGCTTATCGTCAAGGCTCTCACAGCTCCGTCGCAGGTTGAGGTTGGACGAGGAGGAAGAGGAGGAGGAGGAGGGGATCTTGGAAGGGGCGGGGCTGTCGATGACAGGCGGGGCATTGGCCGTGGTCGGAGAGCGAGCTGAACAGGCAGAGGTGGATCGTGGGTTGTTGACGGGGCAATCCTCCAGACGAACCCAAACATCTTCTGATTTCTCTGTGAAGCTCCTCCCACCTGACACATCACCGCTGCCGCTCTTTGTCTTCCTCCAGGTTCCCTTTGACCTGGCGGCGCTCTCCTCCTCGCTCCGCCCCTTCTCACTGGACTCGGATGATGCTGACAGCACAGAAGACGAGCTTCCTGTCCTCTTCCATGTCCCCACACGTGGCAGGGATGTGGAATGCTTCCCCCCTCCTCCTCCCCCTCCTCCTCCTCCTCCACCACTACTACTACTTTCCCTTTTCCAGGTGCCGGTGCGGCTGAAGCGTGATGATGTCACTTCCTGTGGGCGTGACGGGCTTTCAGAGTGTGAGCGGTTGATATCGTGTCTCCTGGTTGTTGATGGTAACGCCGTCTCTGGGCTCGACGGTGACTCTAAAGTCACTGCTGCAGACTCTTCCAGCTTCCTCTTCAGCGTTGGGCTCGGAGCTTCTTTGATGAAGGTCGACTGACGGACGAGCGTCGGTTTCTCTGGCTCCGCCTTCTGCTTCTTGGAGCTGCTGAGCCTTGATGCAGACTCACTCCGTGGGACGCCCCCGCTCCGTGCTGCTCCACTTTGTTTGGCTGTTTTTGATGCTGATGAGGACGATGATGCACTTCCTGGAGAGCCGGTGCGTGGCAGTTGTGAGAGTTTCCCTCCTTTCTGATTGGCTGCTGAGGAGGAGCGTGATGGCGTTGAGTCTCGAGAAGACCCGCCCCCCCTGTCAGCACAGTCACTGCTTCCTGGAGCTTTAGACACAGCGGCTGCTCTTGGTTTGCTCCGCCCCCTTGCTGCTGGCTCCGCCCTTGGTTTACCCGTGATCAGACTCCTGTACACCTTTTTCCCGCCTTTAACGGCCTTTGACTCCTCCTCCTCTTCTTCTTCTTCCTTTTTCTTTTTGGCTTCCAATGTGGTGCGTTCCCCCCCCTTCAGGATCCGGCCCCCTCGCTTCCCCTCCTTCCCCTCCTCCTCTTCTGTATTCTTATTGGCTGCTGGCAGACGGAATGGCGAGCCAACAGACTTCAGGGACAGCACTGAGTCAGAGTCTGATGACGGCTGGCGGGAAAGGGAAGTGGCGGCTGCAGCAGCGGCGTTCAGGCTGCAGACGATGGAGTTGGCTCCTTCCTGGATCGCCTTCCAGTCAAAGGACTCTGAGTCGGGGGAGGCGGGGCTTCTGGGTACCTCTGACGGCTCCTCTTCAGCTTTTGGCTCAGGAAGTGAGACAGAGGCAGCAGCAGCTTTCTTCTTCTTCTTGGGCATGGCGGAGCTGATGCACTCCTGCAGGAGGTCGTCCTCCGAGTCGATGCTCAGCGAGCTGAGCGACGAGTTCCGGGAGAAGCAGACGGGAGTGTCCTCAACGTGAAACGCTTTGGGGGCGTAGCCAGCTGAGGGGCGGGGCTTCAGATCTGCCTGAGGAAGTGGCTCTGTCGTTGCTTTGCCTCCATCCTGCCTTTCAGGCGGTGGCGGTGGCGGCGGAGGAGCGAACTCCTTGTTGTTGTTCTCTTGGTCGATGTCACTGAGCGAGCTCAGAGACGAGTTCCTGGAGAAGCAGACGGGCGTGTCCTCAATGGAAAACTTCTGACGCTCGTCAGACGCTATTGTATTTGTTGCAGGTTTTGTACGAGGGAAAACGGCTGCTGTCTGCTGCTTCCTCTTCCTGCCTTCTTCTTCTTTTGTTTTCTTTTCCTCTTCATCTTTCTCAACGCCGTCATCTTCGTCAAAGTCCAGTGAGCTCAGGGAGTCGTTACGGGAAAAGCAGCAAGGCGTTCCCTCGATTGGCGTGTAGTGTCGGGGGGAGTCGAAGGCAAACCCTGGCTTTGCTTTGGCAGCTGTTGCTGTGGCAACGTTGAAGGCTGCCCGCTGGGGCATTGGCTTCACAGGTGAAGTTGGCTTTTTCTTCTGCTGCTGAGGAGGCGGGGCCAGAGGAGGAAGGGGTGGGGGCAGGGGCGGGGCTTGTAGGGTCTCAGAGTTTGATGGGGCTCTGAGCGGTTTTCTTGGTTTCGCTTTCGGCATGGCTGCGCTGATGCACTCTGCAAGGATGTCATCGCCATTTTCCCCCTCAGGAAGTCCTTTCCGCCTGTTTTGGGCGGAGGTGGGAGGAGCTACTGATAAACCGGATGCTGCTATCTCATTGGGCGGCGAGTCGATAGTGAGGTCACTGAGAGATGTGGCGGTGGAGAAGTTGAGTGGCGTTCCTTCCACACAGTAAACTCTAGGTACCTCCTCCGGTGGTGGCAGCGGCAGTTCTTTCCTCTGCCGGCTTTGAGGTGGGAGGAGCTTGTAAACAGGAAGCTGGCTGGGTTTCCGTGGCGCTGCTTGTTGCTGTTTCTTTGGTTTCCGTGACGATTTGGGCATGGCCATGTTGATGCACGCCTCCAGAATCTCAATGTCATCGTCGTCGTCTGATTCGTCGAGGATGGGTTGTGTCGCCTCCTCCTTCCTTGTCTCCTTCCCTCCGTCCTGCTCCTCCTTCCTCATCTCTGCTGCGATGTACGGCTCGTCCAGACTGAGCGCGCTCAGACTTGAGGCTCGGGAGAAGCCATGTGGCGTGCTCTCTGTGGCGAAGTGCAGCAGGATGTCGGCGCCGCTCTCCTCCTCCTTCTTTAGGGCTTTTCCCTCGTCCTTTGCTTTTTGACTTGCTGCTGGTAATGGCGGCGTTTTGGCACGGCTTGGTGGCATGGTATGTCCTGGACTGTCAGGTAGGTCACTGGGGCTGACGACACCACTTGGCACGCCACTACACGGCTCGCTTGAGCGCACAGAGCTGGCGATGGAGGACGTGGAGAAGCTGTCGAGGGAGCTAACAGACGTGCAGCGGCTAAACATTAGCGGCGTCTCCTGAGCGTACGGCAGCTCCGGAGGACTCTTTGGAGTCCTGGCGCCTGATGATGTCACATGATGGTGGTGATGGTGGTGGTGGGCGTGGCCATGATGATGATGACCACGTCTTGCGCGGTTGGAAGGAGCAGCGGCAGCCGTTTGGCTCTCTGCCTCTTTCTGCTGCCTCTGTTCGTGTGCGTCCTTCTCACTGACAGGAAGTGTCGGATAGTCGTTACTTCCACCGCGACCACGACCAACACTCCCGCCTCTCCTCTTCCTCCCAGTGACATCACTATGCTCCTCCTCCTCTTCTGACGACAACGAAGACAGCGAGCTGCCTCTGGAAAAGCAGATGGGCGTGTCCTCGACACAGTACGTCTGAGTGGACTCCTGGTTGCTTTTTGTGGCTGGACGATTGGTTGATGGTGGAGGGGGGCGGAGCTTGTTGGCAGAGGATGGCGGGGCAGGGGGCACTGAGGTGGCAGCAGTTTCTTCAGACTTGAACACTGGTTTGCGGGGAGCGTCAGCAACGTACTTCAGACTATAGTCGATCGGCTGCTCACTGTTTGCGTCGCCACCAAAGTTTGATGTTGCGGTGGCGGCGACATAGCGAGGTGGGACAGACGCCATGCGGCCGCTGGTTGCAGACTCAGCGCCGTCATTCCTTTTTCTAAGCCGGCCATCTTGTTGGTCGTCTTCATCGCTCTCTATCACACTGCGATGGTTGGGACTCTGTCTCCCAGAGTTCAGCTGTTCATCAGAGTACTTCAGGCTGTAGTTGATGGGCGTGTCTAGCTCCGCCCCGTCATCGTCCGCCATGTGGTTGGCGCTCCGGATTTTGTGGGCTAGGTCAGCGGGGTACTTCCTGTAGATGCAGCACTTGTTGGCCTCGCTCTCATCAGATGGATAGAATGGTTCTGATGACGGTTTGGTCTTTCCACGGTTTCCATAGCCATCGGCACTCGTCACACTGTTAAGGCTGTCGCTGGACGCTCGTACGCTGGGCGGGAACACAGGCCGGGCGTAACCCGCATCCTCGCCTGTCCTCTTAGACACGTCTCCATTTTTCGGGCTTGAAAGCACTGGAGTGTTTGCATACGACCTTGTTGTGCTCCCTGCTCCTCCTACACCATTACAGCCCCGCCCCTTCCTGTGCCCCGCCTTGGGGCTCAAGTTGTCGATGTTGTCGAAGGTTTCTGACAGCTGCTGGGCGTCCAGCTCCTCAAACAAAGCCTTCTGTTTGCGAGCGTGCAGTGATGGGGCGCCGGCGCCCGGGGACAACACACTGGCATCCTTGTAGCGAGCTGGCCGATTGGCCATCAGGTTGCGGAGGGCAGCGGCGCTTCCCATGGCGATCATTTTGTGCCGAGAGTGGATGAGGTTACGCAGCATGCCCACAGCACCCAGCTCCCATAATGCTTCCTGGTCTTTGGCGTCTCTGGCTGACAGATTCCAAAGAGTCCCACAGGCGTTGGACACGATGGTCAAACTGTGAGACTTCAGGTGCTGCAGCAGAGTGGGCAGGCAGCCGTGTTCCCGAAGAATCTGCCTACAAGACAACAAGCAGGGAGCAGAATGTTCATACTGAAGTTTACTTCTACAGGTGTTTATGTGTAGCTGTTTACCTGTACAGATGTTTACCAGTTTGTTTACCTGTACAGGTGTTTATGTGTAGCTCTTTACCTGTACAGTCGTTGACCTGTGTGTTTACCTGTACAGGTGTTTATGTGTAGCCGTTTACCTGTATAGGTGTTTATGTGTAGCTGTTTACCTGTACAGCTGTTTACCTGTACAGGTGTTTATGTGTAGCTGTTTACCTGTACAGCTGTTTACCTGTACAGGTGTTTATGTGTAGCTGTTTACCTGTGTGCCTCATTGGTGGCGATAAGGCTGGACACGTTGCGTAGGATTCCCCCACCACTCTCAATGATGGCCAGCGTGTTGGTGTGACTGCGGTGCGTCAGGGTTCCAACCAGGAAGGCAAGCGCTCCGTCCACGGCGCAAATGTCGGCCTTGTTCTCGGTGCAGTGGGCCGACAGGTTCCAGAGCGCGCTCAGTACAGACTTCAGAGTGGACTCCTGAAAGGGAAAAGAAGAAGAATCAGTTCTCCACATCAGGAAGTACTCTGACAAACAAACAGGAAAGACATTTTTACCTTCTGGACTTCTAGAGCGCAGCCCATCAGCGCTCGCACGCTGCCCACCTCACGCAGTGTCTTTTTACTGTTGACATCAGCACGCCATGACAAGTTTCTGAGTACACTCGCAATCACCTGACAAAAAAAAAAAACAGGTGGACAGAAGAAAAAAAATACTTATTTAAACTGGTTTGTCAAAAAGTTTCCTCAATGAAATCAACAAAATAAAGCTAAGGCATCACAGTGTGAGGGAGGACAACCTGCTGCAGGTGTACACCTGAGGGAGTCATAAAGCTGCAGGTGTACACCTGAGGGAGTCATAAAGCTGCAGGTGCACACCTGAGGGAGTCATAAAGCTGCAGGTGTACACCTGAGGGAGTCATAAAGCTGCAGGTGTACACCTGAGGGAGTCATAAAGCTGCAGGTGTACACCTGAGGGAGTCATAAAGCTGCAGGTGTACACCTGAGGGAGTCATAAAGCTGCAGGAGCACACCTGAGGGAGTCACATCAGTGATTTAAACCAGGTGTAAGACAGTTGCCATGGAGCCAGTTGAGTTTACCTGCTGCAGGTCTTCACTGTCAGACTTCAGCTGGGCAACCATCGCCCTCATGCAGCCCTTCATGGAGCACAGCGTGGCCTGAAAGGAAGAAAACACAGAGCTGTGATCTGATTGGTTCCAGGTAGTGGCATGTTTGATTCATGTGGTTACCGTTTTTTTCCCTCACCTTATTAGCTACGTCTCCAAAGGTGAGGTTGGTGAGCGCCATACCAGCATATCGACGCAGTGTGACACTGTAATGGTCGCTGCTCAGACCGAACATTTCACAGTCGACCTGCAGCAGCTCTGCCACTGCCTGAAGACCACCTGCAGGGAGGAAAAACACACTGTCAACAGCCTAATAAGCAGCCTGTCAGTAATAAACAGTCTGTCAGTAGTAAACAGCCTGTCAGTAGTAAACAGCCTGTCAGTAATAAACAGCCTGTCCGTTATAAACAGCCTGTCCGTTATAAACAGCCTGTCAGTTGGCAATTAACTCACCCAGCTCGTTCATGGCATGGCGATGTTCTTCGTCGAATGACAGCTTCATCAGGACGCAGACAGCGGGACAGATCTGATGCTCCACAGGAGACGGCACTAAACACACACACACACAAAGTTAAACACACACACAGTTGAACCCACATACGCACACAGTCTGAGCTCCTGATTGGTCACTCACTGGGGTTGTCTTCCTGGTCGACGCCCCTCTCATGGTTCTCTTGCCAGCTCCAGCATGCTTCACAGTAATGACGCACCTGTTCCAGCAGGTGGAGCACTCTGATCTCTCTGCGCCCTCGCTTATCATCCGGCTGACTATGAACAATGTTGTGCAGTGCCGCCGACGCCCGTGCACGAGCCTCTTTACTACCCCGAGAGTTACCTAGACAACAGGTGAAACAACATTAAAACCACCATATTTTTAAGAAAACACGCAGCAACAAAGAGACAGTTACCTAGCAACAGGGAGTCCTTGTCGTTGCCGTGCAGCAGCTGGATGAGCAGAGGCAGACAGCCGGACTGACGCATGGCGATGCACGAGTCCTGAGAGCTCGACATGGCAAGCAGCGTCCGCGACATGTCGTCTTTATCGTGAGTCCCCAACATGGACAGAAGACTATACACCATCTCCACCTGCAGGGGGCGACAGTGCTCATTGGTAATTCAGTATTTTGGCAGCTAACAAGTTTTTCGTTGCAGTGTTGCTAGGCAGATTACCAACCTTTGTTCCCAGATGGCTTGTAATTCGTCGAGGAACAGAGTAGCTCGCCTCATTGGCCGGCTCATGGTCCAATCGGCTGCTGGAGCTCTGTCACAGAAATAAAAGTGTTAAGATAATTTGTCAAACACACAACAATAAACAAAGAAGATGAAGAATGCCAGTTTTCACCTGAGCTCCAGCCAATCCGCTGCTGTCGCTCGCCCCCTGAGTTTCCTCCACCTGACAAAGAGAGAGAGAAAAAAATCACGAGTAAAATTATCACTGTAAAAACTGAAGGTTGAAGTCGAATATTTAATATACGATTCTGTAAGATAAAGGTTTTTCAGTATGAAGTATCCTGATTCATAAATACAGTTCTGATGTCACACAGAGAGAGAGATGTGAATATTTTAATTGTTCATGGACCACAGACTGACATTCACCTCTCCAAGATGCATCTACGTGTTCATATCTATGGTTTACACCATGTGTATGCAGCTGCAGTTTGTGAAACCCTACCCCCCCCCCCCCCCATAACAAAAGAGAAAGGTTATTCAGCTCACGTGTAGACGAGCTCCCAGCCGCAGGATGTCCTTCTCTATCTGCTGAATACGAGACACACGAGCCTACACACGCACACACAATCAGAGACCAGGGTTGAACTGAACGTCTGCACTCAGGTTATTCATTTGTTCTTTTGCCCCGCCCCCTGCCTGTTCCTCAGTGAGTCTTACCTGAGCCCTCCTCTCCATCTCCTGGCAGGATCCCAGCTGCTCCTCCATCGCCGAGCGGATCTGCCGAGCTTCGAACTCCAGCTGACGACGACTCATGTCCGTCTGTAGAGTAAACTACAAACAACAAAGTGTAACCATGGCAACGTCATCTCAAGATGATTGGAACTGTAGTATGTAGGGAGAGGAAACTGGAGAAACTTGAGTATGACTGTGGAAACTTTAAGAGTGCAAACACAGCAGGCAAAAGTAATGTGATTTATGATTTACGTTCTCCGTCAGCGGCAGGCTGTCGATCCTTTTCGTGAGATTCTGCAGCTGAGCGTAATACCAGTCCTTCTCCTTCTCCTCCTTCTCCAGCTCAGCCAATAGGAGAGACCTGTGAAACAGCAGCCAATCACAGAGGGCCCCACTACTACCAACATGAAAAGAACTACAAACATGGCGACTAAACTACAGTCATAGTCCCAAGAACTGAAAACACAGACAGTAGTACTGTTTATTATCCTCTTAAAGCTGCAGTGACTGTAGTACACAGTAACAGTACTCTGACAGTTGTAAAAGATCTTTAGTACGATAAGAATAACAACCAGCAGTACCTCTCTTTCTCCAGCTCCTCCAGGCAGCGGTCTTGGCTGTCTCTGCCTGCAGACGGCAGCCCTCTCCTGGGAATCGCAGCTGGGGTGGGGGTGCCTGCGGCTGGTCCTGCAGTGGCTCCAGAACCAGAGGAAGCTGAGCTGGAGGAGGACGAAGTGGGTAGAGAAGGCCTCGATCTGGGCTTCAAGCCTGCAGAGTCCAGGCTCATCTCTAGAGGATAGAATACATCAGGTTATACGGGTAGGATTTTTTTATACATGTACTCTGTGTATATACAGAGTTTACTTTATGTTCTGTGTGTGTTTGTTCACCCTTCAGTCTCTCGATGAGCTCCAGCTGAGATCCAGTAGCCTCCCCAGAATCTTCTTCTATGGTGCCCTGCAGCTGCTTCAGCACTTCCTGTTTAAGGAGGAAAGTCATGTGACATCATAGCATACATCATCATGTTTCCTGATGTGAACACAGGGGGCATCATAGTCAAACACACACTAGACGATTTTCTTCTGTCAGGTACTCATCAAACATTATAAATAATATCAGCGTGTCTATGTTCTTCACTCACCACGATGAAACTACAGCGTTCAAACAGCGACATGATGCAGACTCACCTCACTCAGTGTGTGTGTGTGTGTGTGTGTGTGTGTTTCTGCTCATCCACATAATACAGGAAACAGGAAACAGGAAAAGGGAAGGACAGGACAATAGAAAGAAACAACGAGGGTATAAACAACAACTCACAACACTATGAACTGAAAAGATTGAAATACATGAATAACTGCAAATCTCGAAAACTATCAAGATATAAAATAAAGAAAGCCTAAGAAACAGACGACTACAGTGAACTCAGTAAGTGGACGAACAGCAGCACAACGCCCCCTGGGGCTCCAACACACTTTACACATCCAGATTAATGTGACTGTATAACATGTTAATAACATGTGTCAGGGTTAGTATGTATAACATGTTAATAACATGTGTCAGGGTTAGTATGTATAACATGTTAATAACATGTGTCAGGGTTAGTATGTATAACATGTGTCAGTGTTAGGATGTATAACATGTAAGTAACATGTGTCAGGGTGTTCAGTGTTTCCCCTAGGTTTAAAACTTTGGGGGGGTGGGGACAAGCCAACATGCCGACACAAACACTTGAAGGAATCTTGGTGTTCTACTTTTAATGACAGCTGTCCTTTTCTATCGGAAAGGTATCCTTAAATGACTTCTTTCCCTGATATCCGACTCTATCCACTATCCTATCTTTACAATAAAGGCACAAAAAGCCCCAAGAAAATCTTTAAAACAAATAAATATATATATATATATATTTTTTTTTTTTAAAGATTTTTTTTTTCCAAGTTTTTACTTGACCTTCAGGGGGGGTGGGGGGGTGGGGCTGTTGGGGGCGCAGGCCGGCCCCCTAATATAATGGTAGAGGAAACACTGGTGTTAGTATAACATGCTAGTAACGTGTGAGGACTCACCTTCATGTTGGACGCCTCAGTCTCCAGTTTGGTCAGATGGTTGGAGTTGTCCTGCAGCTCCTGTCTCAGATTTGAATTCTCCATCTTTAACACCTCCACCTGTCTCAGCAGCTGGTCATACGACGCTGCCGCCATGTTTGACCCGTGGCTGACCTGCAGAAACCCAATCACAACCGTCAAACCTGTAGTTGTGAAGGACTGCAGAACTATATAACTGTATTACAAGGGTAAGGACTACAGGCTCCACTTGAGGTTGGACAGCAATTAAGACTTCTGGTAAGTTCTTCAGGAGGGGCTTCAGTAGTTTTCTCTAATCGATTACTCTTCACATCGTTAAAGCGAGTACTCGAGTAATCATTTTGTAGTTCTTTTTCCCCACGGGAGGCCCCGCCCCCAACTATGACACGATGCCGACTGTATCTATTGATTAATTTGAATCTTCGGGATTTTAATAATTGTTAGTAAGAGGCCTTTGTATTAACATTCAAATATGACATTTCTTACTTCAACAGACAGCAAACCTCAAATAAAAATTCACAGACGTGTTATGACCGTTTTGACACTATAATTAAGAGCAGTGAGTGTGGCGAGCGGACGTGCAGACATCAGTGCGCACTCATCGCACGTTGAAGCTGTTTTGACAGCAACATTCTGTTAACAAAGACTACAGTCTGCAGTGTAGAGCACACTTTACTCTGGTAAATGAAGTTACAATAGAACAGGTGAACAATTTAAGTGTCTGTCTGTTACATCTTTCTCCTCTGTGCGTAATGACACACTCGCTCAATCTCGCTCGTCCGTCCGCTATGAGCTCTGTCTCCCTATAAGGTTGTTCCGTTTTGTAGTTATTAAAAGAATAATCATCTAAAATTCCAAAATACAGGAAAACATCTAGTTATGCTGCTCTGTCATTGATGATCAAACGTCATTGGTTTAGCGGAGTAAAGCGGTAATCGCAAAGGGAAAGTCCTTCTTTTTCTGTGGACTAAAAAGACAATTTGAACTGAACTTTCGTAGATCATATTGCATATTTCATTGTGAATTCATAGGGGGGTTAATTAAAAGGGATATTTTTGTTAGGGTAGCAGCGTACGGATCAACAACGGACGCATTTCAGCACAGAGCCTTTATCAGCGCTTTGTTTGTCATCTATTTTCTTTTTGCGCTCGTGCTCCTTTTTTTCTGTTTTGAATTAGGCCTATCCTAGAACCCACAATGCAACAAGAAACATTTACAAAAATCTGGACTACAAAACGATTATCGATTAAAAAAATTTTGTAACCGATTATTATTCTTCAGGTCGGACTTATGGTAAGTCCTCCAGTGAGGACTACAGGATGGACTTATGGTAAGTCCTCCCGTAAGGACTACAGGTCAGAATTATGTTGGATTTATGGTAAGTCCTCCAGTAAGGACTACAGGTCGGACTTATGGTAAGTCCTATAGTAAGGACTACAGGTCAGAATTATGTTGGATTTATGGTAAGTCCTCCAGTAAGGACTACAGATAAGATTTATGGTAAGTTATCCAGTAAAGGCCTTGACACACCAAGCAGATGGCAAAGAACTAGTGGCGATACAAGCCGCCTGTGGCATGGCCAAAAAGTTGCACTAGAACACACCGCAAAAACGGCCAACCACCACGTACGTTCTGATCATGAGAGGAAATAACTTTCCATGCCAGCAGGGGGCGGTAGTCCGTTGTTATGATACGTGGAGACAATTTTCACACTGCTGTTGCTCACCACTCGTATTATAGGTCGCTTACTAATGGAGAATAATGTCTGATAAAAAAGTTGAAGATGCCGCTGGCGTTGTCAGCTCTTGGTCTTTTAGTGGAAAAAGAAAAGAGGAGGAGGAGACAAATAATGAGAAACCGCACTAATGGGTGAAAGCATGGATACTACAGCGGCATGCTTAATGGGCTTTCCTGAACCTGTGTCAAGAGCTGGAGAGAAATGAAACCTCCCAACAGCCAATCAGAGAGATCCCTCTCTGCGATGCCGATTCTAAAGGCTGACGGGTAGGTAGGATTAAGAGTAAGTACTCCACTAAGGACTTCAGTAAGGACAACAGATAAGACTTCAGTAAGGACACCAGGTAAGACTACAGCTAAGACTTCAGTAAGGAGACCAGGTAAGACTTCAGTAAGGACACCAGGTAAGACTCCAGGTCAGACATAAGGTATTACACTGTAACTGTACAACATAGTAACTCCATCAGGCAGTTACTCTGTAGTTATAATGGCACTGAACAGATTTATCATTTCAGTATCTGTAGCCCTTTCAGACTGCTTTTTAGCAAAAGTGCTGTAAGTAAGCTCAGTCGTTATCAGATCTTTGAAAATTCATATAGATTCGGTAGCAACTTAATATCTGTGTCCCACTGTGTGAATTCACACATTGTGTTACATCATTATGGAATCGTTATGGAAGCACGGCACAGCTGGAGCTCCACATACACACAGTGCTGTTCTCCCCCGCTGGCTCAGCTGATCCCGTCTCTCCTCTGTAACGCAGCTGTTACTAACCCATCAAGAAGTTCAGATAAAAGTCACCTTTTATATTATAGATGGGTTAAACTGTATTGTCTGTCCCAGCAGTGACAGAATTGTTTATTACTGTTTGTGTGTATGTGTGTGTATGTGTGTGTGTGTGTGTGTGTGTATCTGTCTCAAACACTGTCTGACTGTCACATGATTCATCAGCTGACTGCATCTTTAAACCCAACTCATGAGGTCACAGCAGTTTGTTATAAAAACAACAAAAGTCATGTGTGAGCAGGACTTCTGATTATGGAGAGGTCCTCTCCCTCCCTCTTGTACATAGCGTTGTAGTACAACACATGCATGTCTTGATGTGATCATAAAGTGTGCTCAGTTTACAAGACAGGCGGACTCGAGAAATATAAAAGGGATGCACGGTTGAGTCCGCATATCAGAGAACATCTCAGAGATCATGGCAGCTACTTTACCGACTTTGTGTTTTATTCTGAGTCATGTTAGTCAGAAACAGAAACTCCAGGGTTTCTCCTGATTGAAGGCTGACCACGTTGTATACACGTGTGCTTGTGCATGAACTGTAGGATGCTGAAGAACACCAGCTAGCTTAACCATGCTATGAAAACAAACCAGCAGCTAGTCAACGATGTCGTGCACGTGAGGTCAGATATCCTACTGGACAAAACAACAACTCATTAATTATGCACACTTGCCACCCACTAGACAGGGAGGTGTACTGCAGGTGCTTTACATGTGGTTAATATCAGTGCTGTGTGAGAATGACAGACAGCTTTCAGATTTTTCAGTCATTGTTCAAAAAATTCCTTCAAAAACGAAAATATTCGGTTAACGCGACCTCTGGTCAGGACCTTACAGTGAGCAGTTGACAGTGGGTCGTAAAGATGTGCCTGGAAGAAAAGTTGTGTCAAAAAGTCTTTGAAGCGCTTTTTAAACATGTTTTTGTTCCATTTCTACGTTCTGTCACATGTTTTGTACAACTGCGGGAAAACAGAACTAAAGAATCACACAGAACTACAAAACCACACAGAACTACGCAGAAATACGAAACCTTGCAGAACTACAAAACCTCACAGAAATTCAAAACCTCACAGAACTACACAAAACTATAAAACCTTACAGAACTACAAAACCTCAGAACTACGCAGAAATACGAAACCTCACAGAACTACGCAGAACTACAAAACCACGGAGAACTACAAAACGACACAGAACTACAAAACCACACAGAGCTACACAGAATTACAAAACCTCAGAACTACAAAACCATACAGAACCTCACAGAACTACCAAACCACACAGAACTACAGAACCTCACAGAACTACAAAACCACGCAGAACTACAGAACCTCACAGAACTACAAAACCATGCAGAACTACAGAACCTCACAGAACTACAAAACCTCACAGAACTACAAAACCACGGAGAACTACAAAACCACACAGAACTACACAGAATTACAAAACCTCAGAACTACAAAACCATACAGAACCTCACAGAACTACCAAACCACACAGAACCTCACAGAACTACAAAACCACGCAAAACTACAGAACCTCACAGTATCAGACTGTGTTTAGCATTAATCCATCATTCTGATAAGTAATTGTCATCATTGAGCCGTGTCCCCTCTCTCCCTTTTTTTTTAATCTCCTCCCCCCGTCTCCTCCCTGCATCACCCGTCGGCCATTTTCTCTACCTCCTCTCCTCACTCCATCACCACCCCCCTCCTCCTTCCCCTGTGCTCTCCATCACAGAAAACTGATGACAATTTTAAACAGCCAAGAAGAAAAACACGACAGGGAACAATAGACAATGAAAGACGAAAAACACAACACCCCCCTCATCCTCCTTCCTCCTCCTCCATCATCATCCTGCAACCATCCTTAATCTGTACCCCATCCTCTCCTCCTCCCCTCCTCCCCCTGGCTTTAGAAAATCCATCCCAGAATCAAAGCAGAGAGAAAAGAAGGATGCAAAGAGGAAGAATAGATTCTGGATAAAGAAAGAGAAAATGGCAGCTCACCCCATCGCTGAAGCCTCCATCACCCTCCCTCTCTCTCTCTCTCTCTCTCTCTCTCTCTCTCCGTCTGACAGAAGGCAGTCAGCTGGGCAAGCAAGCAGCCAATGAGGAGCCAGAGACAGAGAGAGAGAGGGAGAGAGAGAGGAGGAGGGGTGGGCTGCTTCTTCCTCCCCCTCCTGCTCCCAGGATGCTTTGCAGTGGCTGCTGCAGGCAGACTGTCCGGGTTACTAACACACACACATCAATATTGGACTCCTCTTCATGCATCTGTAAATCTCGCTATTTACTGATTAACAAGATATATATCGCTCTCTCTCTAGTAGTAGCACCTGTAGTACTGGAGTAGTTTACAGTATTAATACCTGTAGTACTGGAGTAGTTTACAGCAGTAGTACCTGTAGTATTGGAGGACTTTACAGTATTATTACCTATAGTACTGGAGGAGTTTACAGCAGCAGTACTGGAGTAGTTTACAAAAGTAGTACCTGTAGTACTGGAGTAGTTTACAGTATTATTACCTGTAGTACTGGAGTAGTTTACAGTATCAGTACCTGTAGTACTGGAGCAGTTTACAGTATTAGTACCTGTAATACTGGAGGAGTTTACAGTCGTAGTACTGAAGAAGTTTACAGCAGTAGTACCTGTAGTACTGGAGTAGTTTACAGTATTAACACCTGTAGTGCTGGAGACGTTTACAGTATTAGTAACTGTAGTACTGGAGTAGTTTACAGTATTATTACCTGTAATACTGGAGGAGTTTACAGTAGAAGTACTGGAGGAGTTTACAGCAGTAGTACCTGTAGTACTGGAGTAATTTACAGTATTAGTACCTGTAGTACTAGAGGACTTTACAGTATTATTATCTGTAGTACTGGAGGAGTTTACAGTAGTAGTACCTGTAGTACTGGAGGAGTTTACAGTATTAGTACCTGTAGTACTGGAGTAGTTTACAGTATTAGTACCTGTAGTACTGGAGGACTTTACAGTATTAGTACCTGTTGTACTGGAGGAGTTTACAGTATTAGTACCTGTAGTACTGGAGGAGTTTACAGTATTAGTACCTGTTGTACTGGAGGAGTTTACAGTATTAGTACCTATTAGTTTACAGTATTAACACCTGTAGTACTGGAGGAGTTTACAGTATTATTACCTGTAGTACTGGAGTAGTTTACAGTATTATTAACTGTAGTGCTGGAGTAGTTTACAGTATTATTACCTGTAGTACTGGAGTAGTTTACAGTATCAGTACCTGTAGTACTGGAGCAGTTTACAGTATTAGTACCTGTAATACTGGAGGAGTTTACAGTCGTAGTACTGAAGAAGTTTACAGCAGTAGTACCTGTAGTACTGGAGTAGTTTACAGTATTAACACCTGTAGTGCTGGAGACGTTTACAGTATTAGTACCTGTAGTACTGGAGTAGTTTACAGTATTATTACCTGTAATACTGGAGGAGTTTACAGTAGAAGTACTGGAGGAGTTTACAGCAGTAGTACCTGTAGTACTGGAGTAATTTACAGTATTAGTACCTGTAGTACTAGAGGACTTTACAGTATTATTATCTGTAGTACTGGAGGAGTTTACAGTATTAGTACCTGTAGTACTGGAGGATTTTACAGTATTATTACCTGTAGTACTGGAGGAGTTTACAGTAGTAGTACCTGTAGTACTGGAGGAGTTTACAGTATTAGTACCTGTAGTACTGGAGTAGTTTACAGTATTATTAACTGTAGTACTGGAGTAGTTTACAGTATTAGAACCTGTAGTACTGGAGGACTTCACAGTATTATTACCTGTAGTACTGGAGGAGTTTACAGTATTAGTACTTGTAGTACTGGAGGAGTTTACAGTATTAGTACCTGTAGTACTGGAGGACTTTACAGTATTAGTACCTGTTGTACTGGAGGAGTTTACAGTATTAGTACCTGTAGTACTGGAGGAGTTTACAGTATTAGTACCTGTTGTACTGGAGGAGTTTACAGTATTAGTACCTATTAGTTTACAGTATTAACACCTGTAGTACTGGAGGAGTTTACAGTATTATTACCTGTAATACTGGAGTAGTTTACAGTATTATTAACTGTAGTGCTGGAGTAGTTTACAGTATTAACACGTGTAGTACTGGAGGAGTTTACAGTATTATTACCTGTAGTACTGGAGTAGTTTACAGTATTATTAACTGTAGTATTTTACAGTATAAGTACCTGTAGTACTGGAGGAGTTTACAGTATTAGTACCTGTAGTACTGGAGGAGTTTACAGTAGTAGTACTGGAGTAGTTTACAGTAGTAGTACTGGAGTAGTTTACAGTATTAGTACCTGTAGTACTGGAGTAGTTTACAGTATTAGTACCTATTAGTTTACAGTATTAACACCTGTAATACTGGAGGAGTTTACAGTATTATTACCTGTAGTACTGGAGTAGTTTACAGTATTAGTACCTGTAGTACTGGAGGAGTTTACAGCAGTAGTACCTGTAGTACTGGAGGATTTCACAGTATTAGTACCTATTACTTTACAGTATTATTACCTGTTGTACTGGAGTAGTTTACAGTATTAGTACCTGTAGTACTGGGGTAGTTTACAGTATTATTAACTGTAGTGCTGGAATGGTTTACAGTATTAGTACCTGTAGTAATGGAGGAGTTTACAGTAGTAGTACTGGAGTAGTTTACAGTATTATTAACTGTAGTACTGGAATAGTTTACAGTATAAGTACCTGTAGTACTGGAGGAGTTTACAGTAGTACTGGAGGAGTTTACAGTATTAGTACCTGTAGTACTGGAGGAGTCTACAGCATTAACACCTGTAGTACTGGAGGAGTTTACAGTATTAACACCTGTAGTACTGGAGGAGTGTACAGTATTAACACCTGTAGTACTGGAGGAGTGTACAGTATTAACACCTGTAGTGCTGGAGTGGTTTACAGTATTAGTACCTGTAGTAATGGAGGAGTTTACAGTAGTAGTACTGGAGTAGTTTACAGTATTATTAACTGTAGTACTGGAATAGTTTACAGTATAAGTACCTGTAGTACTGGAGGAGTTTACAGTAGTACTGGAGGAGTTTACAGTATTAGTACCTGTAGTACTGGAGGAGTCTACAGCATTAACACCTGTAGTACTGGAGGAGTTTACAGTATTAACACCTGTAGTACTGGAGGAGTGTACAGTATTAACACCTGTAGTACTGGAGGAGTGTACAGTATTAACACCTGTAGTACTGGAGGAGTTTACAGTATTAACACCTGTAGTACTGGAGGAGCGTACAGTATTAACACCTGTAGTACTGGAGGAGCGTACAGTATTAACACCTGTAGTACTGGAGGAGTTTACAGTATTAACACCTGTAGTACTGGAGGAGTTTACAGTATTAACACCTGTAGTACTGGAGGAGCGTACAGTATTAACACCTGTAGTACTGGAGGAGTTTACAGTATTAACACCTGTAGTACTGGAGGAGTTTACAGTATTAACACCTGTAGTACTGGAGGAGCGTACAGTATTAACACCTGTAGTACTGGAGGAGCGTACAGTATTAACACCTGTAGTACTGGAGGAGCGTACAGTATTAACACCTGTAGTACTGGAGGAGTCTACAGTATTAACACCTGTAGTACTGGAGGAGTTTACAGTATTAACACCTGTAGTACTGGAGGAGTTTACAGTATTAACACCTGTAGTACTGCGGTAGATTACAGCTCCTCTGTTAGCTAGCTAAACATCAACATCACAGTCCGGCTAACTCTGCCGCTCTTTAACCGTCTTTTTCCACAAATAATCCGATAATAAACGCAGTCTGACGGTCTAACCCAAACTCTGCTGAGCATTCAGTTCCCGTTAAACCCGGTTACCGTCAGCAGTCTGTCCAAACACCGACATCCTTCAATAACAAACTGTTAGCATTGAGCTAAGCTAACGCGGCCGTTCTTACCTGCCCGGTTTGAAAACGTTCAGAGTTTCGCTTCAGACGAACATCACTGCTGGGACACACCGTCGATCAGCGGGCCGTCAGAGGCGGCGGAGGCCGCTCATGTCTCCGGTCAGGGCGAGAAAAGTTGATCAAAGTCCGGCAGAAGTTTTAACTCGGCCTTTTTGTTGTGAAGAAACTGCTGCTGATGCGGTCCGCCATCTTGAGTGTGTGTGTGTGTGTGTGTGTGTGTGTGTGTGTGTGTGTGTGTGTGTGTGTGTGTGTGTGTGTGTGGGGGGGGGGGGGGGGGGGGGGCGGGGGTTGGTTACATGCATGTGATGTCTTTTTTTGGTAAATGGACTTGAGATTGTACAATGCTTTTCTAGTCTTCTGAGTGTGTGTGTCTCTACAGCAGAATGAGAGACAGAAATGAGCACAGCTGTTTATTAACTATCAGGTTTATATTCATTTAATAGGTATGTAAATATGTAAAACAGAATATATAAAACATAGAATATAAAACAGAATATATAAAACATAGAATATATAAAACATAGAATATATAAAACATAGGTTAAACCAGGATGCAGCCGATAAAACACCATGGAATAAGAATCATATCTATTTCCATTATTTTATTGTGAAGGTCCCGGAAGGAAACAGTCGGCTGTCTTGTTGTTTGCTTTATTTTCAAGATGGCGGCGCTACTTGAAGTCGCAGTGAGTTCGATGTTTTGCGCGGTTTGTTGGTTTTTCCGCTGTTGATCCTGAGCACAGACGTTTGATCCTGACGTCATGAGGAGCAGATACACGCGCACAGTTACCGGATGCTTCGCGTGAACCGGACGGTCGTGTTATTGCTGCTGATCGCGTGCAGCTCGGTGTTTCTGCTGTTCCAGCTGTATTATTACCGGAAATACGTCAACAAGGTGAGCGTGAAATGAGTGGATGTTTAATTATATTTACGTGTAAATAAATAAAATAGGAAACAATGTGAACACAGACAAAGAGGGGGGTACATGTTTTAAAGCAAGAGAAAGAAGAGACCAAAACAACCACAATAAACAATCTGAACGACAACAACGATCTGAACAGGGTTTAACAACAACAATGGTAACTCAAGATCTGAGTCAATTACTATGGTAACTACAGCACTGAGTAGTTACTATGGTAACTAAGGTTCTGAGTCAGTTACTATGGTACCTTAAGCACTGAGTCAGTTACTATGGTAACTAAGGTTCTGAGTCAGTTACTATGGTACCTTAAGCACTGAGTCAATTACTATGGTAACTACAGCACTGAGTCAGTTACTATGGTAACTAAGGTTCTGAGTCAGCTACTTTAGTAACTTAAGCTCTGAGTCAGTTACTATGGTAACTAAGGTTCTGAGTCAATTACTATGGTACCTTAAGCACTGAGTCAGTTACTATGGTAACTAAGGTTCTGAGTCAGTTACTATGGTACCTTAAGCACTGAGTCAGTTACTATGGTAACTCAAGATCTGAGTCAGTTACTTTAGTAACTTAAGCTCTGAGTCAGTTACTATGGTAACTAAGGCTCTGAGTCAGTTACTATGGTACCTTAAGCACTGAGTCAGTTACTATGGTAACTAAGGCTCTGAGTCAGTTACTATGGTACCTTAAGCTCTGAGTCAGTTACTATGGTAACTAAGGTTCTGAGTCAGTTACTATGGTACCTTAAGCACTAAGGTAACTAATGGTAATGGAACAAAAAGGGGGGGCCCGCGAGGATCAAGCTAGCACGACCATCAAGAATAATATGAAAAGGTGCATTATTAATACAGCTACGTATTCATTGTAGTATTGTTTCAGTACAGAACTACTGACACTAGGAGGCATCATCCGTATATATATAGATCTACAGACACGGGTCACATACAGTAGAAAGAAATGATAAGAAAATAACTAATCAGAGAGCTGGGATATAAACAGGATGTAACACAGCTGTTAGCTACAAAGCTCTTAGCATTATCATTTTCTCTTGTTTAAAATGATCAATGAATAAAGTCCAACGTGTTTAAATTTCCCAACATGCCTTTTTCTTCAGCCTGGCCCTCACATCCTGAGCCAAACAGGTCACCTGACCACCACTGACGTCCAATGGGTAAGCCAAAACAAGCGTTAGCAGCAGAGCTGTCGTTAGCTTGGAGGATACCTGTAGAGGGCACCAGATAGCTGTTGTTCCTCTCCAAACGTATATTTCTTTTATTTTTGAAACTTCCTTCCTGTTTTCCTTCCTGTTGTCTCCATGGTAACGCTCATGCTCTGTCTGGTTACAGCTAACGGTGAAGAAGTTTTTAGCGTTAGCTCAGCGCTATAGGCTGCCGTTGTTCCTTGCTGATACCGCTGCCCTGAAGCTACTTTCCCAGGATGCTTTGAGGCAGCGTGACCGGCTGGTGCGGGAGCCACACTGCAGCTTCCTGTGCACTGGCCGGCCAATCACATCATTCGCTCTGCACGCCAACCTGTGGAAGTACGATGTGAGTGTGTGTTGTGTTCAGGGTCCCCGCAGAAAAAAATGAATCACAGATTCTTTGAAGTGAAACGTCTATTTTATTTTACTCAACTTCATTTAATTGAACACTGAAAAATATACAAAATATTTCTGTTTTTATTTGATGTGTGTCAGCCTGGCTTCCTATTGGCTGCTGAGCAGAAAGGCTTCCAGCTGCTGACACTGACAGGAAAGGACCCACGATTGGCCAGTTTGGACACCCTATCAGGGGAAGAGATCCCCCTACACTTCCTGCTCCGCCTCCATGATTACATCATTCAGGTGGGTGGGGCCAAATCAGCCAGCGACACCTTAAGAACACGTAGACAGATTGTGATGTCATCAGTTTATGACGTCATGGTGATGTCACATACAGGTAGTGTTCCTGTACGAGCGGAGCGGGAACTACATGTGGTTTGGGGCATTACGTCTCCGCGCTGACACCGACCGAAGCTTCGCTCCATTCAGACAGCTCGACTACGGGCGCCACGCAGGAGCTCTGGACAGGTGAGACCGTGAGAGACGAGTAAATACATGGTAATTAACCATCAGCTGGTTGATAATGAGTAAACAACAACAAATCAACCAGCTGATAAACAACAACAAATCAGCCAGCTTGAGATGAGGTTAATTAAACAGCTGATTAAACTGGATCTAATCTGTTTCCTGTGTCGCCCCCTGCAGGCAAGAGCTGGTACTGACTGTCCTGGATGGCCTCGACGTTCGAGTCCCACAAAACGTTTCCCGCTTTCTGTATGAACTGCGTCATGCCCGTTTCCTGGAGTGTCGTTACCATGATGCTCGCAACTTCCTGCAAGTAAGACTGGATACAAACTCTTATTGTGAAGGGGAATGTAACAGGAAGGGTATTAAATGATTAAAACTAGATTTTATCTTAATAAATAAAAAAATAAAATAAAAATCTCTATGAATAAAAAGTAAACGAGCGTGTGTGTGGAATGGATCACATACCTGCACGTCTGATTATTATGTGTACACACGCACGATGAATGAAGTCATCAGAATTATAATACTGCAGGTCAACACTGATGGAATGATATTAAACCTTCAGTTTATTTAAGATGAAAGCCAGCAGAAGAAAAGAGACTTTAAAACAGCTCCAAATGAAAAAGAACAAACTGGCTCATGGTGCTATAAAGATCTTATTTTAACTTCCCCAACATAAAGCTGAATGTCCTCTCACCTTCCTCCTGTTTACTTTAAATCTCCTAATGTTACTCTCTCGCTCTCCACTCTGTGAATGTAGCTCTACCCGGAGGACTCGTCTCCACAGTCGCTGGATTTTAGGAGGAAAGTGAAGACGTTGCTTCACCGGGTCGCTCAAATCCTCACGAAGCTCGACATCCCGTTCTGGCTCAGCAGCGGCACATGTCTGGGTAAAATGCTAACATGCTAAGAGAAGAGTGCATGAACATATAACATGCTAACGTGTCTCTGTTGTTGTTGGATGTGTCTCCCCCTGCAGGCTGGTTTAGGCAGTGCAGCGTCATCTCGTACAGTCGAGATGTTGATATCGGGATTTTCATTGTGGATTTTAGAAGCGACATCATCGCAGCGTTCAGGGATGCTGGCCTGTCCCTCAAACACAAGTTTGGAAAAGTACAAACTTCACTTCCTGTTTACTTTAAATATTTAAGAGAGTAAAAGTTTTCATCAGCATTTTAGAACTTTACTTTCAAAACTCATCTATGCTTTTATGCTGAAAAATGTGGCTTTATTTTGAACGTATGTATTGTGTTTTATAGCTGTGTGTTTTATTTTGAAGGCGAGTCTTATTCTGAAGGCTGGTGTTTTATTTTGACATGCAGGTAGAAGACAGTCTGGAACTTTCTTTTCTTAGTGAAGACGTCAAACTGGACATTTTTTTTTTCTACGAGGACGGAGACATCGTCTGGAATGGAGGGACGCAGGCAAAGAGCGGCAGGAAGTTCAAGTGTGTTACTTAAAAGTATTTTCACAATAAAGGCATGGCTTTTTAATATCAATGAAATTCCCAGTAGAATAAATTGGCTGGATGTTCATGACAAGTTAATTACAGGTGATTAATGACCTCTTGTGTCTCACCTGTCAGGTACGTCTTCCCTCGTTTCTCGCTCTGCTGGGCGGAGCTTCTGGAGCTCAAAGTTCGTGTTCCATGTGAAACACTCGACTATGTGACGGCGAACTACGGCGCCACCTGGAACATCCCCGTGAGGAGCTGGGACTGGAAGTCATCGCCTAGCAATGTGCGGGAGAATGGGGTGTGGCCTCCATCTGAGTGGGCGGAGCTTATTCAAGTTTACTGACAGGAAACGAGACTACACAACCACAAAAGACTTCAAATAAATGTTTACAAAATGAGTCGAGAAAAGTTTTTTTTTTTTAAATGAGCAAATGTGAAAACTTTTTTGCAGAATAAAAATTCGACAAAATACTAAAAATAATAACGATGATATCACTCACCGCACACATGAACAGTGTCGTGTTGCTATCGCCTTCCGGCTTACGCTCCGTTTACCAAATAAGCGTACGTTTGGCTGGTAACGCGAGATCAGGATTTACCGTACCCAACGGGACCACACTGGACTGAATTGTTTCCACACTCTTGAGGCTTTACTTCTCGTGTCACATTTTTTAGATTCTCTCATCTTCAATGAGCACAAGTCGAGGTGCGTCTGTCATCACATAAAGGAGGGCTCATTTCAGAGACTGAAGGAACAAAATCCCGGGACAGTTATGATTACAATTATTATAATAACAGCAGAATGTCCAGCTTTAATCATTACAGTTCAAAATCTTCATAAACACTCATTTATTTACACACACAGTTTATATTCGGAACATTTTTTAACAGTCTCAGTTCTTTCTTTGTCAGTTGTTAAACTTTTGGACGGATCCGTCACTCCACAGCCTCACGCTGACCCTCCTTGTGGACCACGAGCCCCTTGCTGATCAGGTCGGGCACCTCCACCGCGAGCCAGGGTCCCAGTCCCAGAGCCATGAGGTGCGCGAGGCCGAAGCGCGGCGCGTTCCGGGCCCAGAGCGGCGCGAAGTGATCGGTTAGGCAAATCTTCCCGCCCCGGTACATCTTGGCGGTCTTCCCGTCCAGCTCCGGGATCGCCACCTCTGGCGCGGTGTCCGGGTACGTCACCGGGATGTCGAACTCCAGCCGGAACTCGTAGCGCAGCAGCTCGTGGATGAACCAGCACGTACCAGTCCAGCGCGTACCGTCTGCATTGGACTCAAGGCGAAACCAGTCGTTGTCGGCCTCTTTATTCTGCTCCACGAACTGGATCAGCGCCTGGTACTCCTCCTTCAGCCGCTGCGGCCACAGCGCCCGGTCCCGCGGCCCCGCGTGCGTCTTCAGCAGGGGGATCTGCGACACGGCCCTGCGCGTGGCGTCGTCCGCCATTTCGTTACTCAAATAAAGAAGATTGTTTTATACAGTTTGAACTCCAGACCGGAGAAGAACCGGAGCTGTTCGGTCTCACTCTGGCTTCTCTCGATAACTCTAACACCGTGAGATGACGTGGACTTCCGGAATGACGGGACCAGCTCCGGTTCCTGTCCCGCCCCCCCATAGGTCACAATCGGTCACAATCAATAGCCTCGTTATCATGACACGTTCCTAAACAACAGACTAAAAACTACAAACAACAAATTAAAAACTACAAACAACAAATTAAAAACTACAAACAACAGACTAAAAACTACAAACAACAAATTAAAAACAACAGACTAAAACCTACAAACAACAAATTAAAAACTACAATTAACAGACTAAAACCTACAAACAACAGACTAAACTAACCATCGGTCCTGGGGGGACAGGGCCTTCTCCATTGCCGCTCCCAGCCTGCGGTATTCCCTCCCAAAAAAACAAACCGGTTTCAGACTCTATCCACTGTCCCATCACTAAAATAAAGGCATAAAAAGCCCAAAAATAAACATAAAAAAATGTATTGACTATTGAGGAAGGAATATAAAGCCATGCTTAAATTTATAAAAGAAGTGTGACTAGTTACAGGGATACTTACAGGGAACATGAATCTGTATTGACATTGGGGTCATGTAGTAGAAATGTGAAATACATTTTGAAGTTGGTGCCTTCTTAACTGAGAAAAGACAGAAAGTGTCTTTTTGTCTCATGTGGATGAAAGACACCATTTAAGATCTTAGATTAAGATTTGACTTTTATTGATTCCCTCAAGGCTTTTTTACACTCTGTTAACCATGCAACACACACACAGGCTGAAATATACATATGCACAAACAGGATCCTATGGACATGCACTAATGAAGAGATGTCAGAGTGAGCTGCCCACAGCAGGCACGTTTCTGAGCTGATGGTGGAGAGGGGGTTTGGTGCCTTGCTCAGGGGCACCTTGGCAGTGCTCAGGAAGTGATCTGGCACCTCTCCAACTACCAGACCAACTTCCATATTTGGTCTGCACTGGGACTTGAACTGGTGACCCTCCGGTTCTCAACCCAAGTCCCTACAGACTGAGCTGCTGCCGCCCAATTTACAGACATATTTACTTCAACATATATGGCCATTTCCTCAACTGATTCCCAGATTTCTTCCAGAAGGAATTGGCATCTTGGAAATTCCGAGTGTCTGTGTCCATAGGCAAATAGGTGAGAGCACCGACACTACCAGTCCGCTCCAGCTCGAGCCGGCCCGAGCTCCTCGCCCTCACCGCCGCTGACAGGCAGGCCTTATGTCTCAACACCGCCGAGGACTTTATTTTGCAGCTCGTAGAGATAGCCATGAACATCCGATTGGAGCACAAGACCTTCATCCTTCATCCATATCAGTTTGAAGTTGAAACATAATTTTTTCGCCATTGTTGGTTCATATCAGCTTTCTCCATAGAGCCTGTTAGCATAGTTACCAAGCAATATGGCGGACGTTAAGTTGCGATTCTGGGAGTGAGGTCCCTCCCACTGATCTGTGATAGGTCTGTACCTTCAGTGGTTAAAAATATGAGGAACTAGCGTTGTAGTTTCACCCCGCTAACTGCAACAGCCGCCGATGACGCAAAATGATGATTTTTTTTGCGTCACTAGAAGTTCCTTTTCAGACTTAGAAATACAAAGATTTCCCGTCTCAGGGGAAAATGAGGGCGGGATGCACGACCATTCAAAAATTACCAGGTTTCTAACTATGCAAAGCTTAATGCAAATGGGTGAAGTATCCTTTTAAGATTATTTCATTTTTTTAATTATTATTTTTCCCCATAATAGTAGTATGTATTCTGACCCGCACTCCAACGCTAGGTGGCGGTAATGCACCAGTAAGCTGGTTTCCAACCCGATAAACTCGGCAGAAGAAGTAGAAGTTGCTGGTGTTCGTCTGTCCGACAGGTGGCGGTATTTCATCTGGACGCTGACTTTGTAACAGAAGAAGAAGAAGAAGCTACAACAACAGTCTGTCCGACATCTTCTCTCTCGGCTGCCTGCGGACTCCTTGTTGAGTATTTCGATTTTAAATGCGACAGGAGCAAAAGTTTGATCTGTAGCGTCAACTGAGCGCGAGGCAGGAGCACGTGACATCGGCTGGGATGGCGGCTGACCGGCGCGAGGACAAAGGTAATGCGCGAGCAGGCCTTTGTTAGCTGCAGCTAACTGTTAGCATTAACATGTGTGGTATCTTTGTTCGATTGCAGATGTTGTGTGTTAGCAGCGGATCGATACCCTCACTATTCGACCAGAACTGACCCAACATTTTAGTGACTGTGGACCGGAACCGGTTACTTAACGAACCGCAGCTCACGCGATTACTCACTTCATGTGGCGTAAATTAACCACTGAAGCTAGCGGACGATAACGCGACTCCAGACGTCTTCTTTACACCTTAGATTTAAACACAGCAACATTCACGCATGCGCAGAACATGTTTAACACACCTGTACTCTGTTCTCGGAACGATTCAACCAATACTTGATGACAATAAATAACTCACCTGTCTGTGTGCTGTCTACACCTGTGACATGATGAGTTAATACTGATGGACTCTTTACACAGCAGCCTCTACCATCAGTGTGTGAATGGATGAGTTAATACTGATGGACTCTTTACACAGCAGCCTCTACCATCAGTGTGTGAATGGATGAGTTGATACTGATGGACTCTTTACACAGCAGCCTCTACCATCAGTGTGTGAATGGATGAGTTGATACTGATGGACTCTTTACACAGCAGCCTCTACCATCAGTGTGTGAATGGATGAGTTAATACTGATGGACTCTTTACACAGCAGCCTCTACCATCAGTGTGTGAATGGATGAGTTGATACTGATGGACTCTTTACACAGCAGCCTCTACCATCAGTGTGTGAATGTGTATGAATGGATGAGTTAATACTGATGGTCTCTTTACACAGCAGCCTCTACCATCAGTGTGTGAATGTGTATGAATGGATGAGTTAATACTGATGGTCTCTTTACACAGCAGCCTCTACCATCAGTGTGTGAATGTGTATGAATGGATGAGTTAATACTGATGGTCTCTTTACACAGCAGCCTCTACCATCAGTGTGTGAATGTGTATGAATGGATGAGTTAATACTGATGGTCTCTTTACACAGCAGCCTCTACCATCAGTGTGTGAATGTGTATGAATGGATGAGTTAATACTGATGGTCTCTTTACACAGCAGCCTCTACCATCAGTGTGTGAATGGATGAGTTAATACTGATGGACTCTTTACACAGCAGCCTCTACCATCAGTGTATGAATGGATGAGTTGATACTGATGGACTCTTTACTCAGCGGCCTCTACCATCAGTGTGTGAATGTGTATGAATGGATGAGTTGATACTGATGGACTCTTTACTCAGCAGCCTCTACCATCAGTGTGTGAATGTGTATGAATGGATGAGTTAATACTGATGGACTCTTTACTCAGCAGCCTCTACCATCAGTGTATGAATGGATGAGTTACTATTGATGGTCTCTTTACACAGCAGCCTCTACCATCAGTGTGTGAATGGATGAGTTGATACTGATGGACTCTATACTCAGCAGCCTCTACCATCAGTGTGTGAATGTGTATGAATGGATGAGTTAATACTGATGGACTCTTTACACAGCAGCCTCTACCATCAGTGTGTGAATGTGTATGAATGGATGAGTTAATACTGATGGTCTCTTTACACAGCAGCCTCTACCATCAGTGTGTGAATGGATGAGTTAATACTGATGGACTCTTTACACAGCAGCCTCTACCATCAGTGTGTGAATGTGTATGAATGGATGAGTTAATACTGATGGTCTCTTTACACAGCAGCCTCTACCATCAGTGTGTGAATGTGTATGAATGGATGAGTTAATACTGATGGTCTCTTTACACAGCAGCCTCTACCATCAGTGTGTGAATGTGTATGAATGGATGAGTTAATACTGATGGTCTCTTTACACAGCAGCCTCTACCATCAGTGTGTGAATGGATGAGTTAATACTGATGGACTCTTTACACAGCAGCCTCTACCATCAGTGTATGAATGGATGAGTTGATACTGATGGACTCTTTACTCAGCGGCCTCTACCATCAGTGTGTGAATGTGTATGAATGGATGAGTTGATACTGATGGACTCTTTACTCAGTAGCCTCTACCATCAGTGTGTGAATGTGTATGAATGGATGAGTTAATACTGATGGACTCTTTACTCAGCAGCCTCTACCATCAGTGTATGAATGGATGAGTTACTATTGATGGTCTCTTTACACAGCAGCCTCTACCATCAGTGTGTGAATGGATGAGTTGATACTGATGGACTCTATACTCAGCAGCCTCTACCATCAGTGTGTGAATGTGTATGAATGGATGAGTTAATACTGATGGACTCTTTACACAGCAGCCTCTACCATCAGTGTGTGAATGTGTATGAATGGATGAGTTAATACTGATGGTCTCTTTACACAGCAGCCTCTACCATCAGTGTGTGAATGGATGAGTTAATACTGATGGACTCTTTACACAGCAGCCTCTACCATCAGTGTGTGAATGTGTATGAATGGATGAGTTAATACTGATGGTCTCTTTACACAGCAGCCTCTACCATCAGTGTGTGAATGTGTATGAATGGATGAGTTAATACTGATGGTCTCTTTACACAGCCGCCTCTACCATCAGTGTGTGAATGGATGAGTTAATACTGATGGACTCTTTACACAGCAGCCTCTACCATCAGTGTATGAATGGATGAGTTAATACTGATGGACTCTTTACACAGCAGCCTCTACCATCAGTGTATGAATGGATGAGTTAATACTGATGGACTCTTTACACAGCAGCCTCTACCATCAGTGTATGAATGGATGAGTTAATACTGATGGACTCTTTACACAGCAGCCTCTACCATCAGTGTATGAATGGATGCGTTAATACTGATGGACTCTTTACTCAGCAGCCTCTACCATCAGTGTATGAATGGATGAGTTAATACTGATGGACTCTTTACACAGCAGCCTCTACCATCAGTGTATGAATGGATGAGTTAATACTGATGGACTCTTTACACAGCAGCCTCTACCATCAGTGTATGAATGGATGAGTTAATACTGATGGACTCTTTACTCAGCAGCCTCTACCATCAGTGTATGAATGGATGAGTTAATACTGATGGACTCTTTACTCAGCAGCCTCTACCATCAGTGTATGAATAGATGAGTTAATACTGATGGACTCTTTACTCAGCAGCCTCTACCATCAGTGTGTGAATGTGTAGGTGTGACCTGCTGTGTAAAAGCGCTTTGAGTCATCAGAAGACTAGAAAATAAATATACATATATGGTTCCTGGTTGTTTCAGATGGAGAGCTGAATGTTCTAGAAGATCTTCTGACTGAAGCTCCTGATCAGGACGATGAGCTCTACAACCCCGAGACTGAGCGCGATATCAGCGACAAGAAAGGTATGGGTAATACAACAAATACTTTGATTAAAATAGAACTCATATTTCTATCACGTGTGAGTTATTTCTGACCTCGTCGAGACTGTGTGGTCAGCTCTAATCTCTGTGTCTGACTGTCAGGAACGAAGAGGAAGAGTGACCGCTCGGATAACCAGGATCTGAAGAGGCTCCGCTCTTCGTCAAGCCACGCCCCCTCCAGGTCCTCATCTAACAATAAGAGAGATCCTGGTCCACCTCTGTCTTCTTCCTCCTCCTCCAAGAAGCCGGCACCCAGTTCTCGTGGACGTCATGCTGCAGTCGCCACCGGCTACCGTCACGAATACTACGAGGAGCGGAAAGGGAGACGAGGGGCCAGAGAAGTAACCAGGAGCCGGGGAGGAGAGGACGCACGCCGCCGAGAGCCTCCGAGAGTCATGGAGGGTCTGAGCCAGGTACTTATAATACTGTTATTAATAAATATATGAATAAGGCCTAGACAGATTCCAGCCGTTGTAACACACACATATAAGGACGCACACCAAAGTGCACGGCCGGCCAATGAAACGACATTACCCGGGACTTAGAAAAACCTGTTAGTAAAGCTAAAAGAGAAACATGAAATACTCTGCAAAGCTGCTCGTTATTAGAACACAAACTCTGCTCTACCATTCAGTGAGTTGTTGATCCACTCAGGTACACTAAAGGTTTCAAAGTGAAAGCGGCGAGTCGATCATATTGAAGTAAAAGTTACAATGTGAGCCTAGTGTACCTGTCGTAGCTGCTGGCTGGGTCAGAGCTGCTTCTCTTGAAACGATTGGTCAGTAAATCTGCCCCCAAACCCGCTTCTTCTCCTTTTGTGATAATAAACTGAGTGAACTAAAAAACATCTATACCACACAAAAAACCAGAAGTGCTAAAAATTTAAATGTTACCAAAAACAACCCGCAATCACTTCAGTCAAACGTGTCTTCTCTGAGCGAGCCAGCTAGTTCCACAAACATCGGCTCAATAACCAATCAAGTCGCACTACAATCTGGCATTCGAGGCGAGGCGAGCTGGAAAGCTCTGACATATCAAATAATACACCCGTGTCAAACTCGTCCAAGAATATGACAACAATATTGTCCTCATGAACTTGAACTTTATGGGGTGTCACTATAAATCCTGAAGGCCTCAGCAGACAAAGCAGGAGTGACATCTTATTGGATAAACGCTGTGATTAAAACGAGCTTGAAGCAGCACATCAGAGAGGGAAGCTCTGAAACTAACGGGACATAATGTAAATAAATAAATATAATTTATGTCTCATCCAGCAGAGACCAACGGCCCACCACTTCTGTTTAGCCAATTACTGTCAGCCAATCAGCGTTTAGTGTGACAGCCTATCAAATTGTTTTCCTGTGTGTCTTCAGAAGTTAAGACGTGACGATCAGCGGGCAAGTCCCTGTCCCCATGAGGAGGTCAACCAATCCGAGGAGGAGGAGGCAGCAGGGGAATATGGCTCAGCGGGGTCAGGAAGCTCCTCGCCTGCCGCCTCCCACGCAGAGGAGGATGAAGAGGATCCTGATGATGAAGAAGAAGAAGAGGAGGAGGAGGAGGAGGGCATGGAGGAAGAGGAGGAGGAGGAGGAAGGAGAGAAGGAAGACGAGGAGGAGGAAGAGGAGGAGTATGAGCGTCGCGGTGAGGGAAATGACTATGACACCCGCAGCGAGGCTGGCGACTCCCGCTCCGCCTCCTCTGTCAGTTTTTCTGAGGACGGCGAATCGGTCCACTCAGGCTCTGCCTCCGAAGCATCAGGTAACCATGACAACAAGGAAAAGGATTTCTGTAAAAGTGATGTTCAATACTTAGAAAGGGGCAAACTAGTTGACTTTCTCTCTGTACCTGTCCCCTCAGGCCTGCACACTAATAATAATGATACATTTAATTTGTAACGCACATTACATTGTTGGAAAAAAGGAGGCTACAGGAAAAAAAATAAAGTAGAATTGATTTCATCAACTCAGCAACTAAAAACACAAGCAGAAGGCTTTGTTAAAGAGGTGGGTTTTTAGGGCCCTTTTTAAAAGCATCAGCAGACTGTGGGGCCCTCAGCTGCTCGGGGAGAGCGTTCCACAGACTGGGAGCAGACCCATGGTGTGGGGTTTAGTCCTGGGGGGATGGAGGAGGTTGGTGTTTCCAGAGCGGAGGCTTCGTGTGGAGGATTGTGGGGTGAGGAGTTCTTTGAGATAGAGGGGGGCATTTTCATGGGTGCACTGGTAGGTGAGAAGGGTGACTTTGCATTGAATCCTGAATGAAATAGGGAGCCAGTGTAGTGTCTGAAGGATGGGTGTGATGTGTTCATATTTACGCACCCTCATCAGGACCCCAGCAGCGCTGTTCTGGACATGTTGGAGCTTCTGGCGGCTCTTGCTAGGGATCCCGATGAGGAGTGCGTTGCAGTAGTCCAGCCTGGAGGAGACAAAGGCGTGGACGAGTTTCTCAGCATCTGACAGGGAGAGTGTAGGATGGAGTTTGGCAATGTTTCTGAGGTGGTAGACTGAGTTTTTGCACAGATGTTTAATGTGGGCTTCAAAGTTCAGTTGAGGGTCCATTTTGATGCCGAGATTTGTGACAGTTGGAGAGAGGTGGATGACTTGGCCAGAAAAGCTGATGGTGGTTATGGGGGATGACCTGATCCCTAACCACTACACACACACGGGGCTCCGTTAACAGGCTAAATATCTTCTACTTCTAATCTACAACCATCTACTTATTCGACTTATTCTGTGGGTAGAAAACTAAAACTTAATCAAATGTGACGACACTAAATTAAACATTTTTGCTGACTTATCTCCTTGCCTTTTTTTTTTTTTTTTAAAGGTTCTGTGAAGAAGCGGGAGAAACTGTCATCGTCAGTCCGAGCTGTTCGCAAGGGAATGGAGAGTAAGGCTGCCATTTTGATTTAATCTTAATAATCTCAATAAATTAATATCAAATTTAAGGACCAATGGAGCTGGAAGAGTTCAATAGTATACTACAATGCACTGTACTGTAGTGCGCTGTCCTACACTGTACTGTACTACAATGCACTGTACTACACTCTTCTGTACTGCACTGCACTGTACTGTACTACACTGTACTGTACTACACTGTTCTGTACTGTACTGTACTACACTGTACTGTACTACACTGTTCTGTACTGTACTACACTGTTCTGTACTGCACTGCACTGTACTGTACTACACTGTACTGTACTACACTGTTCTGTACTGTACTGTACTACACTGTACTGTACTACAATGCACTGTACTACACTGTTCTGTACTGTACTGTACTACACTGTACTGTACTACAATGCACTGTACTACACTGTTCTGTACTACACTGTACTGTACTACACTGTACTGCACTACAATGCACTGTACTACACTGTTCTGTACTACACTGTACTGCACTACAATGCACTGTACTACACTGTTCTGTACTGTACTGTACTACATTGTACTACACTGCACTGTACTGTACTACACTGTACTGCACTGTACTGCATTGCACTGTACTGTACTGTACTATATTGTGCTGACTACACTGCACTGAACTGGTGTTAACTCAGGTCTTCACAGTTCTCCTGTGGTGTAAGGTTTCACTAACTAGCTGTGTTGTTTCAGCTCCGACCAGTAAGCTGCGCTACATCCTGCGAGACGCTCGTTTCTTTCTGATAAAGAGCAACAACCATGAGAATGTGTCTCTGGCCAAAGCTAAGGTACACAAAATTTCACACCTGTATTAATTCCAACAAGTGTTTTCTTCAATATTTACTTCCTGTCTGTGTTTACGTCAATATTTATTTCCTGTCTGTGTTTTTTCAGGGTGTGTGGTCGACGCTGCCGGTGAACGAGAAGAAGTTGAATGCAGCGTTCCGCTCGGCTCGTAGTGTTGTCCTCGTCTTCTCTGTGAGGGAGAGCGGCAAGTTCCAAGGTTACTCAAATCATTCAGCGTCCAATCACAATGTAGACATCTCCTTCCTCCCCTACGACCTGTCAGTCATCTTCATCCTCCCTCCTCTTCCTCCCCTCTGACCTGTCAGTCATCTTCTTCCTCCCCTCTGACCTGTCAGTCATCTTCATCCTCCCTCCTCTTCCTCCCCTCTGACCTGTCAGTCATCTTCATCCTCCCTCCTCTTCCTCACCTCTGACCTGTCAGTCATCCTCCCTCCTCTTCCTCCCCTCTTACCTGTCAGTCCTCCTCTTCCTCCCCCTGACCTGTCAGTCATCTTCATCCTCTGTCCTCTTCCTCTGCAGGTTTTGCTCGTTTGTCCTCAGAGTCTCATCATGGAGGATCACCAATTCACTGGGTACTTCCTGCTGGCATGAATGCAAAGATGCTGGGAGGAGTCTTCAAGATCGACTGGCTCTGCAGGTAAAAAAAAAAACACCCAACCCTAACTCCCTAACACCTTAAAACCACACAAACGACCAGAACAAACAATGGTGTTACCAGAGTGTGACACCGCATGTTGGGGTGTACTGGTATTATAGTTGGGGTGTACTGGTGTCTAGTTGGGTGTACTGGTGCATAGTTGGGTGTACTGGTGTCTAGTTGGGGTGTACTGGTGTCTAGTTGGGTGTACTGGTCTCTAGTTGGGTGTACTGGTGCATAGTTGGGTGTACTGGTGTCTAGTTGGGGTGTACTGGTGTCTAGTTGGGGTGTACTGGTGTCTAGTTGGGTGTACTGGTGTCTAGTTGGGTGTACTGGTGCATAGTTGGGTGTACTGGTGTCTAGTTGGGGTGTACTGGTGTATAGTTGGGGTGTACTGGTGTATAGTTGGGTGTACTGGTTTATAGTTGGGGTTTACTGGTGTTTAATTGGGGTGTACTGGTGTATAGCTGTTTTGACAGCAACATTCTGTTAACAAAGACTACAGTCTGCAGTGTAGAGCACACTTTACTCTGGTAAATGAAGTTACAATAGAACAGGTGAACAATTTAAGTGTCTGTCTGTTTCATCTTTCTCCTCTGTGCGTAATGACACACTCGCTCAATCTCGCTCGTCCGTCCGCTATGAGCTCTGTCTCCCTATAAGGTTGTTCCGTTTTGTAGTGATAAATATAGCAAAACATCTAGTTATGCTGCTCTGTCCTGGATGATCAAACGTCATTGATTTAGCGGAGTAAAGCGGTAATCGCAAAGTGAAAGTCCTTCTTTTTCTGTGGACTAAAAAGACAATTTGAACTGAACTTTCGCAGATCATATTGCATATTTTGTTTGTTTGGGACTTTTCCTTCATTGTGAATTCGTAAAGGGGTTAATTAAAGGGATATTTTTGTTAGGGTAGCAGCGTATGGATCAACAACGGACGCATTTCAGCACAGAGCATCTATTTTCTTTTTGCGCTCGTGCACCTGAAGTTTTATTTCTGTTTGAGTGTGCTCCTTTTTTCTGTTTTGAATTAAGCCTATCCTAGAACCCACAATGCAACAAGAAACATTTACAAAAATGTGGACTACAAAACTGTACTGGTGTCTAGTTTGGTGTACTGGTGTCTAGTTTGGTGTACTGGTGTCTAGTTGGGTGTACTGGTGTCTAGTTGGGTGTACTGGTGTCTAGTTGGGGTGTACTGGTGTCTAGTTGGGGTGTACTGGTGTCTAGTTGGGGTGTACTGGTGTCTAGTTGGGGTGTACTGGTGTGTAGTTGGGGTGTACTGGTGTGTAGTCGGGGTGTACTGGTGTGTAGTTGGGGTGTACTGGTGTATAGTTGGGGTTTACTGGTGTTTAGTTGGGGTGTACTGGTGTCTAGTTGGGTGTACTGGTGTATAGTTGGGTGTACTGGTTTATAATTCGGGTTTACTGGTGTTTAATTGGGGTGTACTGGTGTATAGTTGGGTGTACTGGTTTATAGTTGGGGTTTACTGGTGTTTAATTGGGGTGTACTGGTGTCTAGTTGGGTGTACTGGTGTATAGTATGAAACGTCTCAGTGTCTGTTGTCTAACATGCTACACACACACAGGCCCTCTCTTATCAAACATAAGGGTATGCTCAAATCCCACGGCAGGTCTCGTTTACGCAGGTTTTCAGCTCAGTGTGGACGGAGCAGCGAATCAGTGTGTCGGAGAATCATCAGATCATACTATAACAGTGATAGATAGAGGTTCACTGTATAAGATATGATGTGAGACTACCTGTGACTTAATGAAGAGATCTGTAAGACAGGACCTTCTTGTATGTTACATTCTTATGTTTGAAATGAAGGCTGTTTAGATGACACATACACATGACACAGTGTTTGGTTCCACTTTATTCATGTGATGCAGGACGTTTCAGGTTTCTCTTTTAAAGCCTCATTAATGGCGAGCACGGAGCCCGTTTGTGCAGATGGCGTTATCCCACACAGATGTAGGCTCGCCTGTACCACCTGTTCCTGATATTAAAGCTGAAACGTGAATATAAAGGGGCGTGATATTTAAATGACGATCGTTTATCGTTTGACACTTATCACCACCTGGTCATGAGAGCACCGTGGTCAGCCAGAAACGCACGTTTAGGTCGTGAGGGCCACACAGTGTAACATCAAAATCCCCCTGGTGGGACTCATCAATTCTTCTTCTATGTTTTGATAGGAGGGATCTACCTTTCACCAAGACGGCTCACCTGTCCAACCCCTGGAACGAGCACAAGCCGGTGAAAATAGGACGTGACGGACAGGTGCGTCCTCCCGTCTGCTCGACTTGGAGCTGAACTTTTCTCTAAATATTCATCTCACTGTTTTCATGCTGTCGTTTAGGAGATCCAGCCGGACATCGGAGCCCAGCTGTGCGCGCTGTTCCCCTTGGACGAGAACGTGGACGTCCACCAGGTCGCTCGCCGAGTTCGTCACAAGCGTCGGACGCCTTCGGAGCCACGGCCTCGAGGCCGACCACCACAGCGCGAACCGGGAAGGTTAGCCAATCACCAAGCTCCTCCTCCCGCTTCCTGTTCTTCTGCTGCAACCACGGCCCCACCTGCTGCAGGACAACGGAGATGCCCGCTGCTTTTAGCCGGTGGCTAGCTGTCCCATGGCGAGCACTGCTGCTTCTCTGGTTGTTGTCCCGTTTCCTGTTTGGATTTTTCAATGGATCGCAAAGAGTCAAACAGGAAGTTGAAATCCCGTGTAGGGCGAGTTCGTTAGCTCACTTCAGAGTCACAAATGAATGATGAGGATTAAAATAAGCAACACAGTTTTGTTCCATAGAATCTGAAGTTTTAGTTAAATTTTGTTTTTCTTTGTTAAAATCTGAAAGTTTGGCGTGAAGAAAATTATTTTCTAAATTATTTAAATTTAAAATATGTTGCTAAATTTCTCCCTTTGAAGCTTTTTCTCTGCAGGAGTTTCGTACTTCAGAAGTAATAAAATATCAAAAGGTCTGCTTTCAGCCGGACTGTGGCTGACCCTTTCAAAATAAGAGCAGAGAGAACCACTGAGCGGACTGTTTCTGGTTTTAAGAAGGAAGTGCAGTTTGGTGAGCAGGAGGCGGGGCCTCAGGACTCTGCCCAGTAAGAGGGTTAGGTATGATGGAGGGGTGGGGCCTCAGGACTCTGCCCAGTAAGAGGTTGAGGTGTGATGGCGGGGGCGGGGCCGCTGGACTTAAATCAATGAGAAGGTGAGGTGTGATGAAGGGGGCGGGGCCTCTGGACTTGATTCAATGAGAAGGCGAGGTGTGTCAGAGGGGGCGAGCCTCCTCATTGGTTGAATTGAGGTAAAATCTCTTAAATCCATGAGGGAAAAGACTCGATAAAAAAAACTACTTGGACTTAAAATAGCGTGATACCCCTGAAAGGACTTGTTTTTCCCCCTCCTCCCCCCGTCCAGCCACACACACACACACACACACACACACACACACTGAATCCGGACTAAAAGCTGGTCATGGCGACAGACTGCTGGTATTTGTTTGGGAGTGTGTGTGTCGCTCTCTAATGAACTGCATACAACGTGTGTGTGTGTGTGTCACACTGAACTGAGTGTGTGTTTGGTGACAAGGGGGCAGGAAACAGATTTCAAAATAAAAGAGAAACAACAAAGGAGTGTCAGACCAGAGAAAAATCTCTGGTTTCTGTTTTAAGGACTGTTGCTGGAGGGGGCAAGGGCTGGGCTGAGAGGGGCGGGCTTTGAATGTTTGATTGACAGGACAGCATCTTCATCATCTTCATCACCCCCCTCCACCCTTTCAAACAGAGGGTTCATAAAAAAATAAGGAGGACTGATGAGGAACTGTTTAATGTAATGAGGAGTCAAACGGCTCGTGTGCAGCAGCAGCGGTATGTTGTCTCTTTATGAGGCGTCTTCTTTGTTTGTTTGTTGTTTGTATGAAAAGAAAGGAGTCCAAATGCTGTTTGTGTTTCAGGACGACTTCATGTAAGAAGATCTACAATTCAAGCGTTCAGGGAAACATTTTACTAAACGATTCAGTTCCAACTTGACGAAGACACGAGCCCAGAAAGTTACGAGAAATGTTCAGAGATTTGACCAATCAGAGGACAGACTCAAAAGAGGAAATGTTTGAGGGAAGAAACTTGAGAATAAAATGAACAGGATCAATATTTTCAAAGTAAAGCAGTCGATAGTTCCTGTTGATGTTAGAGAGGTTTGAGATACTGCAGACATAGGTCAGACCGGGTGAGACACCTGTAGACCAGGTCAGACCGGGTGAGACATCTGTAGACCTGGGCTCACCTTTACACCTGGGCTCATCTGTAGACCTGGGCTCACCTTTACACCTGGGCCCACCTGTAGACCTGGGCTCACCTGTAGGCCTCTCAGGGTTCATCAAACCTGAAACCAGTTTTCTCCAGTTTGTATTAATGTGTGTGTGTGTGTGTGCGGGAGTCATGTGCACGTGTGTGTCTTACTTGTTGACTTGTCTACGTAGGCGTCGCCCCGAAGAGTACGACCTCCACGGCAGGAAGCGTCCACGAGCCGACGGCCCGCCCGACTTCAACCAGCGAGCAGGTCGTCAAACCTCTGATTTACTGAAAGTGTATTTTTAACGAGCTATGTGCGTTACTGCGCCTTTAAGTGTTTTTACTTTGTGACATTCCTCCCAGTTCAAATGTTTTGTTTTTTTCAGTTTGTTGTTTTGATATTTTTCAACATTTTGGTCGTTAATTCTTCATAAATGTTTAAAATCTGTTTTCAGTCCTGGAGGTTGGTGAACTTTATTCTGTTGAAGTTCTTTGTTTCCAGTTTTTGTCGCTGCTGCTCGTTAACGGTTTGAAAAGTAAAAGTTAACAAAAGTTGACATTTAATTTTCAGGGTTTGTCCAGGATCTACGTAACCAGCCGGTGGACAGGTGAGAAACACCTCATCACTCACCTGAAACAAGGTTCAAGAAGTAGGCGGAGCTACAACAGCAATCATCAGTGAAATATCTCAAATGAAAAATGTCCACGTTTGATTTTACCGCTTCAAGGCGGATAAAAAAAAAACTAAAAGGTTTTAGCTTAAAATGTTCAAATTTTTAGAAATCCAAAACTTTTATTTTGAAGTTATTTAAAAAAAAAAATGTTGTCTTTAAATTTGAAAGTTCCAATCAGTGAGATGTGTAGTGAATGAAATGATAAAGTGATCTTACTATATGATCAGACATTAAGGAAACATGCTATGTTGAAGTGCTGACTTCTCTGACAACAATGCAGCAGCCAGTATGTCCTCCTTCTAACTTTAGATTCTGGTCCTGAATGATCTGGATTTGTTTGGACCAGAGAAGGTAGGCGGTTTAAAGGCCACCCCCACACGGCCGTTTTGGACGCCCCTCAGTTTGCCAGATATGAGAGCAGTTATCAGGTCAAACCAACAGGTGTTGCAGCGATGGAAGCGAGCAAGAGAAGTGGTTCAGATAGAAGTCATTGTACCCAACCTAAAGCTCTCTACAATGTTTAGAATTTAGACTGCAGTACCCATTTTAAACACTAGGTGTCAGAGTTACATACTGCTCCTGTAAAAAGTTTTATTAAATATAAATCTGAATTTTTATCCACTAAAAAATGATGGACAGAATGCGCCAACAACTTCAGTCACAAAATAATTTGTTTGTTTTCAGGAGATTCTCCGGTGTGAGACGTGACGTTTTTCTCAACGGGGTGAGACACGTTAGCATGTTAGCTTAGCTTCTCGATATTCTGTTAATCGCATGATAATGTGTTAACATGCATTTCCTGTTTCAGTCGTATAACGACTACATGAGAGATTATCACCACAACGTGGGACCCCCCGCGCCCTGGCAGACCCTGGTACACACTTATTGATCCGTCAGATAATCGTTGGTCATATTTTTAACCTCTGACTTCACTAATCATATGATGTCATCAGGCGGCGTATCCTGGCGTGGAGCAGCCGCCCCCCCACCACCCTCCCTACTACCACCACAGCCACCCCCCACCCCCTCCTCACCAGGCTTACCATCACCACCACCACCCCCCAATGCCGCCCCATGAGGCTCCACCCCCTCGCTTCAGAGACAAACAGCGCCCTCCACAACATCGCGCCTTCACCTCCAGCCCGGTGAGTCCTTAGTTGTTTTTTATTCTGTTTCTACTTTTTTGTTTTTTTCACATAAATTTACTTGTGTATTTTTTTCCCATCATGCAGCATGACTATGACATGCGTGTGGATGACTTCCTGCGGCGGACGCAGGCGGTGGTGAGCAGCAGGCGTGAGCGTGAGCGGCAGCGTGAGCGTGAGCGTGCTGGACCACGGAGAGAGAGAGAGCGAGAGCGAGTGAGGGAGAGAGACAGAGAGAGAGAGAGGGAGAAGGAGAGGGGACGGTACCGTAGGTGATCTGTAGAGGCTTTTATTTTGACAGTCAGCAGTGTTTTGGACTTTCTTTCTTTTTGAAATAATGAATAAAATTAAACCAAGTTCATGATGACATCATTTCTTTTTATTTGTTTGATGACATCATCAGTTAAATGTGAATTAAAATATTTGAAAAAATGTAAAAGAAAAAGAAGCTTGGTCCAAACTTTTAATTTGCTGATCCTGTGTAAAGGGAAGTGACATCATAGCGAGTCACACGTGTTTCCTGCTCACATTTACAACATGTGATGTTTCTGTAAATTAAACCCTTTTTTTTTTTTTGTGTATTCCCCCTGAAATCTTCACACTTCATTTCCCAGATTTCTCTCTGAGCCTCAACAGGAAACTGTGTTTTCATAGTTGTAGTCGTGAAGGTTCCCAACCTGGGGGTCGTGGCCCTCTGAGAGGTCTCATGATGAAAAACTTTTATTTTGAAGTTTCTTTGTTTTCATTGGTTCTTTTATTGTGAAAGGATAGGCAGTTTATTGTCAAACCTCTATCTTATTCATTTAAACAGTTTTACTTCTACTTTGAATTTGACTTTGTACTTCCTATTCTGCACTGTAAAAAACGATGACAATGAAAACGTAAAAGAATGGTGTTTCTTTTTACTCATTATTCTGTTGGACTCACGAGCGCCCCCTGCTGCTGCTTTTCTCACATTTAAATAAAATCTACTTCCTGTTGGTTTTTAAAGTTTTATTTTGTGCTTGTCTCTGATTTAAGTTTCCTGTTTGTGAGAGAGGGGGCGGGGCTTGTCTGTTTTTGTACAAAATAAAATCTGAAATGTTTGTGTCGCTTCTGTTTGTAAATAAAGTTTCAATCAGCTGATCCTTAAATTTTTAATGTTTTGATTTAAATTCATGAATTTATTTTCTGATTGTCAAATTCTCTTCAGTTGTTTTTTTTTTTTTCTTGTCCTCACTGTCTGCATTGCAGGAAGTAATGACTGACCCCCCCCCCCCCCGAAGATGGCTATAACGGTTGTCATGGCGACAGGCAGGGTCATGCCACTGTGGTACTGGATTCAGTTCAAGTAGTATGATGTAAAAGACTTATTGTGAAAGAATATGACAAGACAAATATAAAAGTTTGAATAGTGGGCATGTGTTTACCCTGCAGGTCGTTTGTGGGATCCAATTAGAAATGTTCATGTTTGCGGCTAACGTTTTTGGATATTCTCTGCTAAACTTCCTGATCACTTGATGGAAAGCACCGGAATGTGTGAGTCGATGAATCTCGCATTCTTAAGTCCACGTTAACGATGAGAATCAGTTCTTCCTGTGTGTTGGTTTCATTTAAAAGACGTTCAGGTTTATAAATCCTGATATAGAACATACTGTGTGCTCATCGTCTCTGCACGGTTGCTGTCGTCAGGCAGATTATCTTCACCTGTATGTGAAGCTCGTCACTTTGACACGAGCTGCAGATCTTTAACTTTAACTCCTAATTAATTAAGAAACAGAAGAAACAGTAGAACCAGAAGAAACAGTAGAACCAGTAGAAACAGAAGAAACAGTAGAAACAGAAGAAACAGTGGAAACAGAAGAAACAGAGGAAACAGTAGAACCAGTAGAATCAGAAGAAACAGTAGAATCAGAAAAAACAGAAGAACCAAAAGAAACAGTAGAATCAGAAGAAACAGAAAAAACAGTAGAAACAGAAGAAACAGTAGAATCAGAAGAAACAGTAGAACCAGAAGAAACAGTAGAACCAGAAGAAACAGTAGAATCAGAAGAAACAGAAAAAACAGTAGAAACAGAAGAAACAGAAGAACCAGAAGAAACAGTAGAACCAGAAGAAACAAAAGAAACAGAAGAAACAGTAGAATCAGAAGAAACAGAAAAAACAGTAGAAACAGAAGAAACAGTAGAATCAGAAGAAACAGTAGAACCAGAAGAAACAAAAGAAACAGAAGAAACAGTTGAACCAGAAGAAACAGTTGAACCAGTAGAACCAGAAGAAACAGTAGAAACAGAAGAAACAGAAAAAACTGTAGAACCAGAAGAAACAGTAGAAACAGTAGAAACAGAAGAAACAGAAAAAACTGTAGAACCAGAAGAAACAGTAGAACCAGAAGAAACAGTAGAACCAGAAGAAACAAAAGAAACAGAAGAAACAGTTGAACCAGAAGAAACAGTTGAACCAGTAGAAACAGTAGAACCAGAAGAAACAAAAGAAACAGTAGACCCAGAAGAAACAGTAGAACCATTAGAACCAGAAGAAACAGTAGAACCAGTAGAAACAGTAGAATCAGAAGAACCAGAAGAAACAGTAGAACCAGTAGAATCAGAAGAAACAGTAGAACCAATAGAAACAGTAGAACCAGTAGAAACAGAAGAAACAGAAGAAACAGTAGAACCAGTAGAACCAGAAGAAACAGTAGAAACAGAACAAACAGTAGAACCAGTAGAAACAGAAGAACCAGAAGAAACAGTAGAAACAGTAGAAACAGTAGAATCAGAAGAAACAGTTGAACCAGAAGAAACAGTAGAACCAGAAGAAACAAAAGAAACAGCAGAACCAGAAGAAACAGTAGAACCAGAAGAAACAGTAGAAACAGTAGAACCAGAAGAAACAGTAGAACCAGTAGAACCAGAAGAAACCGAAGAAACAGTAGAAACAGAAGAAACAGAAGAAACAGTAGAACCAGTAGAAACAGTAGAACCAGAAGAAACAGTAGAACCAGTAGAACCAGAAGAAACAGAAGAAACAGTAGAACCAGTAGAAACAGAAGAAACAGAAGAACCAGAAGAAACAGTAGAAACAGAAGAAACAGAAGAACCAGAAGAAACAGTAGAATCAGAAGAAACAGTAGAACCAGAAGAAACAAAAGAAACAGAAGAAACAGTTGAACCAGAAGAAACAGTTGAACCAGTAGAACCAGAAGAAACAGTAGAAACAGAAAAAACTGTAGAACCAGAAGAAACAGTAGAAACAGAAGAAACAGTAGAACCAGAAGAAACAGTAGAAACAGAAGAAACAGAAAAAACTGTAGAACCAGAAGAAACAGTAGAACCAGAAGAAACAGTAGAAACAGTAGAACCAGAAGAAACAAAAGAAACAGAAGAAACAGTTGAACCAGAAGAAACAGTTGAACCAGTAGAAACAGTAGAACCAGAAGAAACAAAAGAAACAGTAGACCCAGAAGAAACAGTAGAACCATTAGAACCAGAAGAAACAGTAGAACCAGTAGAAACAGTAGAATCAGAAGAACCAGAAGAAACAGTAGAACCAGTAGAATCAGAAGAAACAGTAGAACCAATAGAAACAGTAGAACCAGTAGAAACAGTAGAAACAGAAGAAACAGTAGAACCAGAAGAAACAGTAGAAACAGAAGAAACAGAAAAAACTGTAGAACCAGAAGAAACAGTAGAACCAGAAGAAACAGTAGAAACAGTAGAACCAGAAGAAACAAAAGAAACAGAAGAAACAGTTGAACCAGAAGAAACAGTTGAACCAGTAGAAACAGTAGAACCAGAAGAAACAAAAGAAACAGTAGACCCAGAAGAAACAGTAGAACCATTAGAACCAGAAGAAACAGTAGAACCAGTAGAAACAGTAGAATCAGAAGAACCAGAAGAAACAGTAGAACCAGTAGAATCAGAAGAAACAGTAGAACCAATAGAAACAGTAGAACCAGTAGAAACAGAAGAAACAGAAGAAACAGTAGAACCAGTAGAACCAGAAGAAACAGTAGAAACAGAACAAACAGTAGAACCAGTAGAACCAGAAGAAACAGTAGAAACAGAACAAACAGTAGAACCAGTAGAAACAGAAGAACCAGAAGAAACAGTAGAAACAGTAGAATCAGAAGAAACAGTTGAACCAGAAGAAACAGTAGAACCAGAAGAAACAAAAGAAACAGCAGAACCAGAAGAAACAGTAGAACCAGAAGAAACAGTAGAAACAGTAGAACCAGAAGAAACAGTAGAACCAGTAGAACCAGAAGAAACCGAAGAAACAGTAGAAACAGAAGAAACAGAAGAAACAGTAGAACCAGTAGAAACAGTAGAACCAGAAGAAACAGTAGAACCAGTAGAACCAGAAGAAACAGAAGAAACAGTAGAACCAGTAGAAACAGAAGAAACAGTAGAACCAGAAGAAACAGTAGAAACAGAAGAAACAGAAGAACCAGTAGAACCAGAAGAAACAGTAGAACCAGAAGAAACAGTAGAAACAGTAGAACCAGAAGAAACAGTAGAACCAGTAGAACCAGAAGAAACAGTAGAACCAGTAGAAACAGAAGAAACAGTAGAAACAGAAGAAACAGAAGAAACAGTAGAACCAGAAGAAACAGAAGAAACAGTAGAACCAGTAGAAACAGAAGAAACAGAAGAAACAGAAGAAACAGTAGAACCAGTAGAACCAGAAGAAACAGTAGAGCCAGTAGAAACAGAAGAAACAGAAGAAACAGTAGAAACAGAAGAACCAGTAGAAACAGAAGAACCAGTAGAACCAGTAGAAACAGAAGAAACAGTAGAACCAGTAGAAACAGAAGAACCAGTAGAAACAGAAGAACCAGTAGAAACAGAAGAACCAGTAGAACCAGTAGAAACAGAAGAAACAGTAGAAACAGAAGAAACAGTAGAACCAGAAGAAACAGTAGAACCAGTAGAAACAGAAGAAACAGTAGAAACAGTAGAACCAGTAGAACCAGAAGAAACAGTAGAAACAGAAGAAACAGTTGAACCAGAAGAAACAGTTGAACCAGTAGAAACAGTAGAACCAGTAGAAACAGAAGAAACAGTAGAACCAGTAGAACCAGTAGAAACAGAAGAAACAGTAGAAACAGAAGAAACAGAAGAAACAGTAGAACCAGTAGAACCAGTAGAACCAGAAGAAACAGTAGAACCAGTAGAAACAGAAGAAACAGTAGAAACAGTAGAAACAGAAGAAACAGTAGAACCAGTAGAACCAGAAGAAACAGAAGAAACAGTTGAACCAGTAGAAACAGTAGAACCAGTAGAAACAGAAGAAACAGTAGAACCAGTAGAACCAGTAGAAACAGAAGAAACAGTAGAACCAGTAGAAACAGAAGAAACAGTAGAAACAGAAGAAACAGAAGAAACAGTAGAACCAGTAGAACCAGTAGAACCAGAAGAAACAGTAGAACCAGTAGAACCAGAAGAAACAGTAGAAACAGAAGAAACAGTAGAAACAGAAGAAACAGAAGAACCAGTAGAACCAGTAGAAACAGAAGAACCAGTAGAACCAGTAGAAACAGAAGAACCAGTAGAACCAGAAGAAACGGGAGCTTTTATTTTGATAGTTCCCCGGATGTTACGTCGTTGTATCATGTGTTAGCTTGACGCCGGTCCGCTGTGATCACAGAGGCTTCGTTTCCTCTGAGATAACGCCCAGACTCGGCTTTCTCTGGCCCGTAATCCGACTAAAATGACAGATAAGAGGATTTAACGGAGAGTAACGGACCCCCGGGGCTTGAGAAGGTAAATGAACCTTTAAAATGTCCCGGTTTAACTGCTTCAGACACAGGTACGCCTGCTAACGGCAGCTAGCCGCCGTTAGCTCGATCAGTTTCCCTTTATTTTCCCTAAATCCCGTTTAAACCTCCTCAACCCGCAAATTTCCCGATTTCCCCAAGTTTTCCCTTCGTGCTTCGTCACACCATATCCCGCTGTGACGGAACCAACCCGGGAAAATCTTCCGTTAATCAGCTGACAGTGAAAATACATTCAGTTTCACTAGAATATCTGTGGGATTTAACAACAGGAGTCATTCAAATCTCGCGAGATAAAGCAGGAGGTTCTAGCATGTTAGAGTGATATCCAGTCTATGGTGATTATATCTATAGTATATACAGTATATATATATATATATAAGTTATCGATCTCTCTTCTTTCTTTCTGTCCCTCGCTCTCTCCCTCTCTCTCTCTCTCTCTTTCTCTCTCTCTCCCTCTGTCTCTCTCTCTCTTCTTTCTCTCTCTCTCCCTCTGTCTCTCTCTCTCTTCTTTCTCTCTCTCTCCCTCTGTCTCTCTCTCTCTGTTTCTCTCCTTTCTCTCTCCCTCTGTCTCTCTCTCTTTTTCTGTCTCTCTCTCTTGCTACCTCACTCTCTCTCCCTCTGTCTCTCTCTCTTGCTCCCTCACTCTCTCTCCCTCTGTCTCTCTCTCTCTACCTCTGTCTCTCTTTCTCTCCCTCTGTCTCTCTCTCTCTCTCTACCTCTGTCTCTCTTTCTCTCCCTCTTTCTCTGTCTCTCTCTCAGTCTTTGCCATGCTCACTCGACCGCTGACACTGACCAAGAGGGAAGGCAAAAGGCCAGACCTCGTCACGGTAACCCCACCCCCTGTCCTCCCATTGGCTTATGATGGTGATGACGCCAACAAGCCCCAAAGCGGTGAGTTTGATTTGTTTGTTATTTATCATGTTTATATTAAAGTAAGTCTGTGGGCGAGAGACCTGTTGTTTGTATGCAGAGAAACAGAGAGAGAGAGAGTACTGACTCCTTTTCTCCTCCTTCAGGAGTTTTCTCTCATCCTGCACCTCTTTGGACCTGCGCCTCCTCCTCCTCCTCCTCTTCACCTCCTTGCTTTACCTCCTCTGCTTCTTCAACTCCTCTTAACACCTTCCTCTCCTCTAAACCTTCTCCTTCTCCTCCTCCCTGCAGTTCCTCTGCAGCTCCTTTTCCTTCCTTCCTCTCTCCTTCTCCTCAGTCCTCCTCCTCGTCTGCTCCTCCTCTCCCTGTCTTTCTTTCTCCTTGTATTCCTCCTCCTGCGTCCTCCTCTTCTTCTTCCCCCGTCTCTCTCTTTCAACCACCTCCTCCTTGTTTTGCTCCTCCCACTGTTTCGCCTTTACCCTCTTCCAGGGTTTCTCCTCGTTCTCCCTCCTCTCCTCATGTCCCTCTCCTTTCCTCACCTCCTTCCTTGTCTTTTCATTCTGCCTCTCCTTCTCCTCCTCCTCCTCCTCCTCCTCCTCCTCCTCCTCCTCCTCCTCCTCCTCCCTGCTGCCCCTGCTCCTCCCTTCTGCCTCGACTTCTCTCAGCTCACCGGTTGGAGGTGCGGCGCCTCCTGCGAGGAGCTTTGTCCTCCCTAGGTCGTCGTCTTGACTCTCTGGAGAGGAGGAGCAGGAGGAGGAGGAGGAGGAGCCGGCAGAGAGCGGAGGAAACCAGCAATTCTCCTGGTGAGTCGATTTGAATCCTTCACCATCAAGGATACCAAAGAACAAAACACAACAATGACTCAGATAAATTACATTTGAATCAATTCAACTTTGAAAAAAAACTTTCAACAAATACCCCTATGTAGTGGTAGACATTGGAGCAAGCCACCTTGCCCGGAAGAGGGAAACAACCACATGGAGCCGCCACCCTGTAGGCCCACCCCCCCGCAGGGAGAGGCATGGGGGAAGGGTGCATGCAGAGCCGTGTGGCAGGCGTAGGCGGAGGCCTGGGCATTCTGATTCCCGGCAGCGCAGACTGGCTCTAGGGACGTGGAACGTCACCTCTCTGGTGGGGAAGGAGCCGGAGCTGGTGCGGGAGGTGGAGCGCTACCAGCTAGACATAGTTGGGCTCGCCTCTACGCACAGCGCCGGTTCTGGAACCAAACTCCTGGAGAGGGGCTGGACTCTCTCTTTTTCTGGAGTTGCCCAGGGTGAGAGGCGCCGGGCGGGGGTCCCGGCTGAGCACCGCTGTGTTGGAGTTTTCCCCGGTGAACGAGAGGGTCGCGTTCCCTCTCGTTCCTGCTCGATCTGAACCTGAGTGGTGTTTTGTTGTTGGACTTCTGTACTAGTCATGGATTGGCCATAACAAACACCATGTTCAAGCATAGGGATGTTCATAAGTGTACCTGGTACCAGAGCACTCTAGGCCAAAGATCGATGATCGACTTGGTAGTTGTTTCGTCAGATCTGCAGCCATGTTTTGGACACTCGGGTAAAGAGAGGAGTAGAGCTGTCAACTGATCGCCACCTGGTGATGAGTTGGATCAGACTGGTACAGACCTGGCAAACCCAAACGTGCAGTGCGGGTGAACTGGGAACGTCTGGCAGAGGCCCCTGTCCGTGGGGTCTTCAACTCTCACCTGCATAAGAACTTCTCCCTCATCCCGGGGGAGGTTGGTGGTCCATGTTCAAAGCCTCCATTGTAGAAGCTGCGGCTAGGAGTTGCAGCCAGAAGACCATCGGTGCCTGTCGTGGCAGCAACCTTAGAACCCGCCGGTGGTGAAGGAAGCCGTCAGGCTGAAGAAGGAGGCCTTTCGTGCTTGGTTAGACCAGGGGTCTCTGGAAGCAGCTAACAGGTATAGGGTGGTCGAAGGGCTGTGGCTTCAGTGGTTGGGAGAAACCCGGTGTGGGAGGAGCCCGGGAGGCTTTGAAGAAGGACTTTCGGCTGGCCTCAACAAGGTTCTGGCAAACCATCTGATGGCTCAGGAAGGGAAAGCAGGGCTTTCCCCAGGCTGTTATCAGCAGGGGTAAAGAACTGCTGACCCGAACTGAGGACATTGTTGGGCGGTGGAAGGAATACTTTGAGGAACTCCCACCCTGAGATGCTAAAGGCTCTGGACATTGTTGGGCTGTCTTGGCTGACACGCCTTTTCAATGGAGGTCTGGGACAGTGCCTGTGGAGTGGCAGACCGGTGTGGTGGTCCCCATTTTCAAAAAGGGGGACCGGAGGGTGTGCTTCTATTATCGGGGTATCACACTTCTCAGCCTTCCGGGGAAAGCTTACTCTAGGGTGCTGCGGGGGGTGCTGCGGGGGGTGCTGCAAGGGGTACTGCGGGAATATGGGGCTCCGGGGCCGTTGGTACGAGCCATCCAGTTCCTGTATGACCAAAGTGGGAGCTGTGTCCGCATCCTCGGCACAAAGTCAGACACGTTCCCAGTGCGTGTTGGCCTCCACCAGGGTTGCCTCTTGTCACCGGTCCTGTTTGTGATGTTCATAGACAGGATCTCAAGGAGCAGCCGGCGGGAGGAGGGTTTTCAGTTTGGGGACCTCATACAAGCGGCCGAAATGAGCTTCCACCGGAGGGTGGCTGGGCTCAGCCTTAGAGATAGGGTGAGGAGCTCGGAAATTCGGGGGGAGCTTGGAGTAGAGCCGCTGCTCCTCCGCATCAAAAGGAGCCAGTTGAGGTGGTTTGGGCATCTATTAAGGATGCCTCCCTTTAGAGGTTTTCCAGGCATGACCAACTGGGAGGAGACCCCGGGGCAGACCCAGAATGCGCTGGAGGGATTATATATCCCGTCTAGCCTGGGAACGCCTCGGAATCCCCCAGGAGGAGCTGGAAAACGCTGCTGAGGAGAGGGAAGTCTGGGTTGACTTACTGTGCCTGTTACCACCATGACCCGACCTCGGATAAATGGAAGAAAATGGATGAAAACTGAAAAGGACACGCACATCCCTGAGTGGGTGCTGGATCCAAAAACCAGGAATAGGGTTGTTTCTAAACCAGCTCGGACAGCGAGAAGCTGCAGCTTGAATCACACTTAAGGAATAAACACACAAATAAACATGATTACAATCAACATGAACTTTTTTTTCTGTTCACATTCTGTTTCAGGTTTTGCCGCCATTCCATTAGGCTCCTCCCACTCCCTATGCACCCCTTACCCCTCATCACCGCCATCTTCATCCTCAGACAGCCAGGACACACCTACACCTCCTTTATTATCTAGTTTGAGCCAATCAGAGCAGAGGCGGAGCAGAGGAGAGGAGGAGGAGGAGGAGGAGGGGAGAGGGAGGAAGAGGAGGAGGAAGAACCACAGAAGAAGAGATGGGCCGGTTCGTCCTGTAAACAGAGAAGAAGAAGAAGAGGAAGAGGAGGATGCTGGGAGATTTGTGGGGCGGATGGTGGTCTCCTTCAGAGGAGGAGAAGAGGAGCAACTGCTCACTCTGCACAACTTCAACCAGAGGAAACACAGAAGAAGAGAGAGTGGGGCCAGCCAATCAGAGAAGGTCATCAGTGTCGTCAGGCAGAATGGTTACAGGTGAGAGCGGGCTAGCGAGAGAGAGAGAGAGCCGTTATCAATAAATCTACTGTGATGATTTTAAAACTGAACTCATGTAAACAATGTTTCTCCTCAACTCTCTACAGCTCCTCCTACTCCCAGCATGCCTTGCACCTCCTGCAGTCAGCCCAGAGTGGGGGGGTAGGCAGCCAATCAGAAGCACTCAGCGTCTCTTCAGACCAATGGCATTTCTCAGACTTCAGCCTGCCCCCCTCCCTCTTCTCCAATCACAGTGCCCTTCACTTATGGCTTAGCTCCTCCTCTTTCTCCTCCTCTGGCTTTAGCCCTGCTCCCATGGTGCGCCTGTCAGCTGTTGCCGTGGAGACAATGACAGAGTCAGTGAGGGGCGGAGCTTGTAGTCGTCCCACGCGTCCACTGAAGGACTGGACAGCCCCGCCCAGTCTGAGCATCGACCACTGGTTAGCATTAACCTCATTATTCCAAACTGATGATGTCGTTAATTGAATGACCTTTGACCTTTGTTTCAATGTTTCATTGATCTTCATCAACCTGTTTGTTTCTCTCTGCAGCTACGTACGCCTGTTCTCTCCCAGGTAACGCCCCAACCATGACATCATCACGTCAACAAGAATTATTTATTACCGTGAAGATCTAACTGTGTGTCTGTCTGTCTGTCTGTGTGTCTGTTTGATTAGCCCGTTAGTTTTTCCCGCCCGGCGGATGCAGAAGCAGCGACCCAATCACAGCTCTCGGAGAATCCTCCTGCCCCGACGGCGGGCCCTGCCCCTCCCCCCATGTTCAGCCAATGGCCTGTCTGCTCCGTCTCCTGTCAACCAATCAGCTGCAGGCTGCGAGTTTCTCAGCACAAACGGAGAGGTGGAGCTTATTGAAATGTTTTCTTTGATTAGTTTTAACGTCTGGACCTCATTGATTCTCAGAATAATCCAGAAGTTTCTGTTCTGTCATTCCTTCCATGTTTTTGTGTCAGCGAGGTAAACGTGTATCTCAGATAAGAATTCGGCGGGCGTCGCCACGTGAAACGCCGCTCACACCAATGGGACTGCCAAAGATGAAAAGGTCAGGAGAAGAAATTAACAGAACAAGAGATTCAAAGTGTTCAAAATATTCAAACCAAATGATGTTTTTCAGGTTAAAGAAGAAAGAGTTCAGTCTGGAAGAAATTTATACCAACAAGAACTACAAATCCCCCACCACCAACAGGTAAAAAAAACTACAAATCCCAGGTTTGACAAAGGTGAATAAATGCAGAGTAAGAATTAAAAAAAGGAGTCCTCCTGCAGGAGTCTGGAGACAATATTTGAGGAGCCACGTGAGAAGGACGGAGCGCTGTTTGTGATTGGCCAGCAGAAGAGACGCAGGCTCCTCCTCTTTCCTGACTTCACGCAGCCCAGGAAGAGGAAGAGGCCGCAAGGTATGCTGGGAAAGGAACGGGCCGAGAACGCCCACCCCGACTTCTCCCTCCTCCTCCTACTTCCGACTTCTCCTCAACTCCTCCTCCCTCCCTCCCTACGACTCCTCCCTCCTCCTCCCTCCTCCTCCTCCCTCCCTTCTCCTCAACTCCTCCTCCCTCCCTACTCCTCCTCCTTCCTACTTCTCCTCCTCAACTCCACCTCCCTCCTCAACTCCTCCTCCCTCCCTACTCCTCCTCCCTCCTACTTCTCCTTCCTACTTCTCCTCAACTCCTCCTCCCTCCCTACTCCTCCTCCTTCCTACTCTTCCCTTCTCCTCCTCCTTCCTACTCCTCCCTTCTCCTCCTTACTACTCCTCCTCCTTCCTCCTTCATTCACGGGACATTCATATAGAAAGAGAGAGGTCACAGGGACATGAATATGGCGCCCTGAAACGGCGGTGTGAATAAGATTATATATTTGGGAATACTGTGCGTTGAAGGAGCCACAGGTTGGACAGGTAAATTATTTTAGACCAATCAGGTGATTTTTCCAACCTATGTCACCTGTTTGTTTTAGGGGTGGGACTTCCTGTTGCCGTGATGCCCAGGAAACGGGCTGTGGCTCGGCGACATTGCCATGGCGGAGGCCACGCTGATGACGAGTCGGACCTGGACGTGATGCTGGTGGAGCGACTGAGCGCACTTGAAGACTTCCTGACACGGCAGGGCCTGGATGTTTGAGCTGTGACATCACTTCCTGTTAGCTGACTTAAGGCCAAATAAACAGAGCTGCTATCGTACCCGCTACTGCTGCCACTATGGCAACGGCCTCAGCATATGACCTGGCGGGTTCTTCCATTTTTGTTTCTTTAGTTTTTTTTCTTTGCAGTGTTGATGCTTGTCTTTGATTTTTTTTACAGTGTGGGCTCTTTGAAAATATTCTAAACTTTAATATTTAATTTTTTTACAGTGTGATCATGTGGGCTGTCAGAGGCCACGCCCCCTGCAGGGCTCAGATGGATCTATTTTATTCTATCATGTTCCAAAAAATATTAAAGAGTTTACCGCAGTACTGAAGGACTACACAGTCCTCTGAAGGACTACACAGTACTGTGTAGTACTGCCTGAGTACTGCGGGGGGGCAGCGGGGGTTTTGGTATTTGGAGTTTTAAAGTGTAATATTTATATTTCTGATGAAAATGTTTCTATTTTTGGAACAAATAAAGTTTGTTTCTCTTCACTGAACTTCATCTCTGGTTATTGATCTCTGATTGTTGAGCTCTGATTATCGACAGTTCTAGAGATTTTAAATCAGCATCAAAATGTATCAGTATAAAGTGTGTGGGTGTTCATAAAATAGCTGGTTACCATAGTAAGTGACAGAAAGTTTAAGTTACCATATTAAACTGCGTCAGAGCTTAGGGTCACTTTCACATTTTGAGTTTGTTGGACTTTGTAACGTTTTTAATTCGGTTGGGTTTGCTTGAACAGTGCTCTCTGTCAAGCACACCAAAACCTGTCAAATGTTGTGTACTGCAGCCGTCCGCCATGAGTCAGGCTGTAGCTCCGGTCAGAATCTGCTGCACTATGAACCCGAAAAACAGGACAGGGTTACAATGGCGTCCTGCAGAGTGGCGCAGTTTGCCTGTATGTTAGTCTTTTAAATGGAGATAAAGTTATATTTACAGTGGTGTCACTTTAAACCGGGATATGGACTGGAGTGTTGTAACCATTAGCACACCTGAAGACCCTGACACACCGAGCAGACGGCAAGAGATAGAGGTGACGAAGGCCGCCTGTGGCGTCACCTCACGCCACCTCACGTTTTGGACAAAAAGTTTCACTTGAACACACCGCAAAGACTACAGCGGACGGCCAACCACCACGTATGTTCTGCTCATGAGAGGAAATAACTCTCCATGCCAGCAGGGGGCGGTAGTCGGTTGTTATGATACTAGAAGACCATTTTCTCTTCGCTGTCGGTCACCACTCGTATTATAGGTAGCTTACTAATGGAGAATAATGTCTGATAAAAAGTAGAAAATGCCGCTGGCGTTGTCAGCTCTTGGTCTTTTAGTGTAAAAAGCAAAGAAGAGGCGGAGGAGACAAATAAGGAGAAACCGCATTAATGAGTGAAAGCATGGATACTGCAGCGGCATGCTCAAGGGGCTTTCCTGAACCTGAGAGAGCTGGAAAGGAATGAAACCTCCCAACAGTCAATCAGAGAGATCCTTCTCACCGACCACCGATTCAAAATGTCGACAATCGCTCACTTGTCCAACTAGGACCGACGGCCGGCGATCTCCTTGGTGTTTCAGGGCCTTTAACCTACAAGGAGGACTAAAGGCTGGCGTTGTTAGCAATGCTACATTGCTATGTTAGTTAGCTACATTTTGCAAACCAAAATCTGGTGCACTCGGAAGTGACCTGAGACCCCCGTTTTAAAAGTCAGTTCTTTGGTCTGCACCAGATTTTGCATTCACACCACCACCAAAATTATCCGCCAAGTCATTCCGTCAAAACAAACGAAACAACCCCTCACTCCATCACTTCCGAGTCACTTCCTGCATTTGGTACGTTCCCTTTCCGTCAAGATTCTGCCGATTATTTATTGGTTGGTTATTATTTATTGACTGGTGTTTCAAATCTTGTAATTTTGTTTCATAAAATGTGTTTTTCAAAGTTAGTCTCAAATTTTGAAAAAGTGTTTCACACTTCATTATTTTGTTTTGCACTTCTCAGCCACCGTACAAAACGTCTCAGGTTTTTCTTTATAAAGTTGAACATTTTAACATGGGGCTCTATGGGGACTGACTCACTGCAGGAGACAGACTCTAGTGGACACTGGAGGAATTCCAGTGATTCGCTCTTTCATTTTCACGTTTTGTTTCCTTTCTTGAAACTTCTTTTGGCCCTCAGTTAAACCTCGCAGGCAGCAGCTTCTTCATCGACCAATCACATGCTTTAGAAGGTGGATTTCAAAACCATCTCCTGACAGACCACCTCGGGGTGACTGCCCAACGTCCCACGCCGGCCGGTACGCATGACGTCTACACGTCACCAACAGTGATCCAACATGGCGACGGCCTTGCGGAGGGTATGCTGCGGAGTAACTTCGAGGTTTGTATCTTTTTTTCATTCACTTTAATTGAAGTGAACAGTTCGACGTCAGTTAATGACGTGCTCTCGTGTGAAACGTGATTACTGCGTAGTGTTTTTTTACGAGCAGTGACGCTGTGAGATTGCACCAGACCCCGTCCACAGATTGTATAAATGAACCTTTAATCGTGATTAAAATCGATAGTTGGTTATGATTGTGACGTCAGACAGGTGCTAAGTGTGTGGATGACGTTGAAGAAGTTTTCGGCTTCAGATAGGTGATACAGGTGTGACACATTTACCTTTTTATCACCTGAACGAGGCGACATTTAGGTTCACTGGTCGCCGGTTGCGCGTGGGGACCGGAAAAGGAACATGTACCTCTTTGAGATGATTGTAGTTTATTAAGAATTAAAAAATCACCTAAAAGCAACAGCGCCATATTATGACGTCATTAATAATTGTATAAAATAAACAATATCCTTAAAAGGAAGCAATGGAGTGTCTCATACTGTGACGTCATTATTGTTGTGGATGGGTTGTTAGTTAAATTAAAGAATACAGAAATCAGTAATTAACAATAACTTTTTTAATGTTTGAATTTATTCAGAGTTTCATCTTTGAACGGCTGCCGACAGCGTCGCCTGCACACGGGTACGTCTGCTCCTCCTCCTCTACGTCTACTCCTCTGCTCTCCTCCTTCTCCTCCTTCTCCTCCTCCTCCTCTTTCCTCCCGTAGATCTCCTCCTCCTCCTCCTGTAGGTCTGCTCCTCCTCCTCCCTCTCCTTCCTCCTTTTCCTGTAGGTATTCTCCTCCTCCTCCTTCTCCTCTTCCTCCTTCCTCCTCTTCCTGTAGGTCTGCTCCTCCTCCTCCTCTTCCTCCTCCTCCTCCTCCTCCTTCCTCCTTCCTGTAGGTCTGCTCCTTCTCTCCTTCCTCTTCCTCCTTCTCCTCCTCCCCTTTCCTCTTCCTCCTCCTCCTCCCTCTTCCTCTTCCTCCTCCTCTTCCTCCTCCTCTTCCTCTTCCTCCTTCTCCTCCTCCTCTTCCTCCTTCTCCTCCTCCTCTCTATCTGTGTAACAGTGTTGTTTATTATCTGAGAAGCAGTTAATCATTTAGTTAATTTAATCAGTATCCAATAAGATTCTCTCTGATCTTTGGACCAATCAGGTCGTGGATTCTTGCCCCGCCCCTGGCCCCTCCCCCTCCTGTTAGTGACAGGTGGGTGTTACCTTGGTTACCAGCACTACAGATTGAGTGGCACCCAGGAGGATGGAGCACCGCCCCATTTGGCCACACCCACACAGGTAAGAAAGTAGACTTGCCACTCCCTCTCAGAGCTACCTATGATGTCACAGCTAGATTCTTCTGATTGGTTCAGGTGGACTGAGCAGTAAGGGACAAATGCTGCATTCAGGTGCTCCTTGGACGGTCCAAGTTTTGGGGTTGAAGTCATTCTTCCGACTTCAGTGTTGTAAAAACTACAAACAGCATGGACGCTACGAAGAAGAAGTGTGGATGTCTCTGTTATATTTGAGCAAAAAGTTGATGTGCAACAAGAATTTATAAAAAAGTATCTTAACATTCACTAAAAATATTTTGACCCCCATGTGATGACGAATATGTCGGCAAGTCAGCACCTCATTTTGTCCCGAGTTTGTTGTTTACTTGAGCAGACGTTATTAAGCCCCTCCCTCTCCACTCAGAGGTGTATTAAGCCCCTCCCTGTTCACACTCAGAGTGATGCTGTTCAGACTTTTAAGACATTCACTTCTTAAATCTTAGAATATTAGTAAAAGTGTTATTCAAAGAATACGTCTGGCCAGATTGGGGGTCTAAAAAAAAAGTCTAGTGGGAACTCTGCGCTCCACACTGTGGTGTGTGGAAAGGTTGTGTTGACGGTGGCGTTCATTCATCCATTTAGAGATATCAGCAAGGCATGACGAGATTCTTGCAGAGACTATAACATCGTCTGGCGGGAATGACAGGAAGAGTTAGGTGTCGTCAGCATAGCAGTGGTATGAGAAGCCATGAGAGCGGATTATTGAACCAAGTGAGCCTGTGTATATGGAGAAGAGAAGGGGACTGAGCACAGAGCCCTGAGGAACCCTTGTGGATAAACTGTGTTTGTTCTTTGATGTGCGGACGCAGATGCGGACTCGACCACGCGCCACTTTTATCAAGTCCACTTGTTTTGTAAACTGAGCACGCTTCATGATGTTAAAAAGCAGCACTGAGTTAAAAACAGAAAACTTTGTTCTTGTTCTGTGGCATTGCATATCTTGATAATCTTAGCAGTTTTTAGGCTGGAGCTCCTCAGTGGAGCTCAGATGACACACACTCAGCAGTGCACCTAAACACATCCTGAGTGATGTTACATGTGCTAACATGCTAAGGTTAGCCTGTGTCGAGGGGTATCTGGGTGAGGGGTATCTGGGTGAAAGTTCAGGGTAATGTCACAGTGATGATTTCACTCAGACCGGTCACTCTGCTCGCTACACTAAAACAACATCGCCTCACTCAGCCCCGCCCCCTCTTCTCACTGCCCCATCTGCCTCCTGATTGGCTCATCCTGTTGGGTCAGTCGGTGCCTGAGCAGCAGAGGGCTCTGATTGGACAACATTTTCTCATTTTGATGACCTGCTTTCAGAGACATAAAATAATTTAAACTCAAAGATTCATTAAAATAAAAAATACAGAATCATAAATCTTTAACATTGAATGTCAGTGTTAGAGAGACATGAGAGAGAGAGAGAGAGAGACATGAGAGAGAGAGAGAGAGAGAGGGGGCGGAGCTTTTTAGTATTAACTCTCTCTCTCACTAATTTCTCCTCAGTGAACACTGACCTCTGTCTGTGTTCAAATCTCTCTCCTGTCTCTTCTCACCTGTCCTTTCTTACCTGAGTGATCTACTTGTCAGCATGTGTGGTCCACCGTCTCCCCCCTCGTTGTCTCCTGCGACCCCTCGTTCATGGTAAGGTTCCTTCCCCGTGACGGAAGTCGGCTTCGGGAGCGCGATCTGCTACGGCAGGTGAGGCGGCAGCGTCGTGCACCCAACGCCGAGAGAGAGTGTGAAAAAGATGGAGGAGGAGGAGGAGGAGGGGCGAGAATGAGCGCACGATTCAGGTGGGAGAGGAAGAGGTGTGTCCGATTAAATTAATAACATTTTAACTTAAAGCCAGAGAGAGAAACATTTTTTTAAAACTACAAACCCATGATTAAATACATTCTGTTAGAACTACAACAGCTGCTAGAACTACAACAGCTGTCAGTGCGACTGTTACACCTGCTCATTAAGTCAAAAGAAGTGTCAGTCTGATATAAAAATGAAGAAGAAGAGCAGATTGAGGTCAAACTAAAACCTAAGATTGTAAATTAAACTTTATTTAAAAAACAAGACAGAAAAAACAGGACACGTAAATTGAAGCAGCAGGTGTGAGGGAGAGAGAGAGCCAGGGGGGGTTAACAGGCAGAGAAGATTAGTGTGCGTGTATGTGTGTGGGTGTGTGTGTGGGTGTGTGTGGTTTCTATGGTGAAAGCTACCTTAACAGGTCAGCTATTTTAGCTTTAGCCTGCCTTAGCCTCTTTACAGTTGATCCTGTGCTAACCTGCTAACCCAGTTAGCTTCAAACACACTCACACATCTACATTCCACTTTTACACATCACACAAACATCTACACACACACACATTTACACACACACACATCTACAGACACACACACACACACAGACACACACACAAACACACACACACACAGACACACACACATTTGCAAACACACATTTACACACACACACACACACACTCACTCACTGTCAGGTCTTCCTCCTCCCTCTTCTTCTTTTGTTACCTTGTAGTCACATTCTCTCAAAGTCTCGTAGAATATCGTGATATCTCGTTGTCATAACTAGGCTCCAGGTACGTCGTTTGGCTCTTCGTCATCGTCTGAGTGGGCTCAGTGGCAGCACTTCTCGCCCCACCCCTTGGCGCCGTCGGCCAATCGCCTTCCTGTGCTACATCCTGTCTGTCAGTGCACTGCGTCCACTAGCCAATCGGGTAAGAGCAGCTGTCAGACAGGTGATATGAACAGCGTGATGTCATCAGCGTAGCATCTGATTGTTCAGACCAAAAGAAACACAAAGGAACTACACAAGAGCTAACAGGTCTTTAGACTGGGACCTGGTACTGATCCTAGCTAACAGGTCATCAGACTGGGACCTGGTACTGATCCTAGCTAACAGGTCATCAAACTGGGACCTGGTACTGATCCTAGATAACAGGTCATCAAACTGGGACCTGGTACTGATCCTAGATAACAGGTCATCAAACTGGGACCTGGTACTGATCCTAGATAACAGGTCATCAAACTGGGACCTGGTACTGATCCTAGCTGATCATCTCCTCCTCTTAATACTGCTATTTTTTCTCTTTTCTCCTACCCATTTTTCTCCTCTTTACCCTTCTCTGTCTCCTCTCCTCCGACTCCTCCTCTCCTCTGACTCCTCCTCTCCTCTGACTCCTCCAACGCCTCCTCTCCTCCTCTCCTCTGACTCCTCCTCTCCTCTGTCTCCTCCTCTCCTCTGACTCCTTCTCTCCTCTGTCTCCTCCGACTCCTCCTCTCCTCCGACTCTTCCTCTCCTCTGTCTCCTCCTCTCTTCTGACTCCTCTGTTTCCTCTGACTCCTCCTCTCTTCTGACTCCTCTGTCTCCTCTGACTCCTCCTCTCCTCTCCTCTGACTCCTCCTCTCTTCTGACTCCTCTGTCTCCTCTGACTCCTCCTCTCCTCTCTTCTGACTCCTCCTCTCCTCTCCTCTGTCTCCTCCGACTCCTCCTCTCCTCCGACTCCTCCTCTCCTCTGACTCCTCCAACGCCTCCTCTCCTCCTCTCCTCTGTCTCCTCTGACTCCTCCTCTCCTCTGACTCCTTCTCTCCTCTGTCTCCTCCGACTCCTCCTCTCCTCCGACTTTTCCTCTCCTCTGTCTCCTCCTCTCTTCTGTCTCCTCTGACTCCTCTGTCTCCTCTGACTCCTCCTCTCCTCTCCTCTGACTCCTCCTCTCCACTCCTCCTCTCCTACGACTCCTCCTCTCCTCTGACTCCTCCTCTCCTCTCCTTTGACTCCTCCGGCTCCTCCTCTCCTCTGTCTCCTCTCCTCTGAGTCCTCCTCTCTTCTCCTCTGACTCCTCCTCTCCTTTGTCTCCTCCTCTCCTTTGTCTCCTCCTCTCCTCTGTCTTCTCCCCTCCTCTGTCTCCTCTGACTCCTCCTCTCCTCTCCTCTGACTCCTCCTCTCCTCTGACTCCTCCTCTCCTCTGACTCCTCCGGCTCCTCCTCTCCTCCGACTCATCCTCTCCTCCGGCTCCCCCTCTCCTCTGTCTCCTCTCCTCTGAGTCCTCCTCTCTTCTCCTCTGACACCTCCTCTCCTCTGACTCCTCCTCTTCTTTGTCTCCTCCTCTCCTCTGACTCCTCCTCTCCTCTGTCTCCTCCCCTCCTCTGTCTCCTCTGACTCCTCCTCTCCTTTGTGTCATCTGACTCCTCCTCTGTCTCCTCCCCTCCTCTGACTCCTCCTCTCCTCTGTCGCCTCTCCTTTCCCCTTCTTTGTTCCTCCTCTTCTTACACTTTTTTTTAATTCTCAGATAAATAATATTAAGAGTAACTTCTTTTTTTTCATGAGCTGAATGGTGAAAGTTACCCTGAAGTGTCCTGTTTTATTCTGTAGGTGGCGTTGTACCACTCCTTCCCGACGCGCCTCCTCTCTCGTGCATGGGGGCGTCTGAACGGGGTGGAGCTCCCCACCTGGCTGAGAAAACCTGTGTACTCGCTCTACATCTGGACGTTTGGAGTCAACATGCAGGTAAACTTGGTTTTTCTGTTAAATTCTTAAGTGGGAGGAGCCTAAAGTCAGGGAAACACTTCCTGTTAGTTGACACAGACCCACTTCAAGCAGCCGTCCCACAGAACACCTGGTTTCATGTTTTTATTCTGCTCTTTGTGTCGACCAATAGGAAGCAGCCGTGGAGGATTTACGTCACTACAGGAACCTCGGAGAATTCTTCAGACGACGTCTCAAACCTGCAGTCAGACCAGTCTGCGCCTCCTCCTGTCTGGTAAAGCTCCTCCTCATCTCTATTTCTCCCCTCCCTCCTCCTTCCTTCTCTCCTCCTCCTCCTCCTCCTCTTTCCCCCTCTCTCCCCTCCATCTCCTTCTCTTCCTCCTCTTCCTTCTCTTCTCCTCTCCTCTTTCCTTCCCTCATCCTCTCTCCTTCTGTCCTCTCCTCTTCTCCTCTCTCCCCACCTCCTCCACTCTAAATAAGTTGATAAATCTAAATGATGATAAAAATATGGACTCCTGGATCTCCCCTCAGATCTCTCCAGCTGACGGGAGGATCCTTCACTTCGGCCGTGTGAAGAACTCTGAGGTGGAGCAGGTGAAGGGGGTCACCTACAGTCTGGAGAGCTTCCTGGGTCCACAAAAGAGGCAGAGCAATGGTGAGACCACGCCCCCTACACCAATGTGATACCAATAATTCACTAATTATTTAATTATTAGTAACAAAAAATCTGACATGAGACACAAGACCTACTGAAAAGACCCACTTTACACACACACCTAGACACACACACACCTGAAAACACAACTTTACACAAACACCTGAAGACACACACACCTGGACACACACACCTGAAGAGACAACTTGACACACACCTGTACACACAGACCTGGAGATACACACCTCGAGACATAACTTTACACACACACCTGAAGACACACCTTTACACACACACCCGAAGACACAAACACACCTGGAGACATAACTTTACATAAACACCTGAAGACACAACTTTACACACACACTTGGACACATACACAACTTTACACAAACACCTGAAGACAAAACTTTACACACACACCTGAAGACACAACTTTACACACACACACCTGGAGACACATACCTGGAGACATAACTTTACACAAACACCTGAAGACACAACTTTACACACACACACACCTGGAGACACAACTTTATACACACACGTGGAGACACAACTTTACACACACACCTGGTGACACAACTTTACACACACACCTGAAGACACAATTTTACACACACGCACCTGGACACACACACCTGAAGACACAACTTTACACACACACACCTGGAGACTTGACTTGACACAAACACTGACTTGTTGGCATGACTTGTTGATATGACTTGTGATTTGTTGATGTGACTTGTTGTGACTTGTCCTTGTGACTTGTTGGTTTGACTTGTTGTGACTCATTGATATGACTTGTGACTTGTCGGTGTGACTTGGCGGTGTGACTTGAGACTTGTGACTTGTCAGTGTGACTTGAGACTTGTGACTTGTTGGTTTGACTTGTTGTGACTTGTCGGTGTGACATGTTGTGACTTCTGACTTGTCGGTGTGACTTGTTTAGTAAGACTTTGGACCTGTTGGTTGAGACTGGAGGTCGTCCTGGGTCCAACACTTCTCTGATCGAGTCTCTTTCTTTAGACTCGTCGTCGTCCTTCAGGGACCTTCTCCTGTCGAGTCCTGATAACGACCTGTTCCACGTGGTGGTCTACCTGGCTCCGGGAGACTATCACTGTTTTCACTCGCCCACAGACTGGAGGGTGGAGCTTCGTCGTCATTTCCCAGGTGAGGGCGTCTCCCTGTGTTTACCTGATTGCCTCCTGCTCTCGAGCTGCTCCTTAGCTCTCTCTCTCTCTCTCTCTGCTTGTCAGGCTCGTTAATGTCAGTGAACCCGGGCGTGGCTCGTTTGGTCAAAGAGCTTTTCTGCCTCAACGAGCGAGTGGCGTTAACTGGCCAATGGCAGCACGGCTTCTTCTCTCTAACAGCTGTGGGGGCAACAAACGTCGGCTCCATCAGGGTTTACTTCGACCAGGTGAGCTCAGGGGAAGCAGGGGTTTGTGTGCAGCTCCGTCCCTTTTTAATTATTTTAGAAAGATTTCACTCAGTTTATCAGAAAGTTTTATTTCAACATGGAGTCAGAGTGTTAAGTTTACTTTTTAACCTAGTTTTAAAGTTTGACGTTTTTAGGTGATTTTCAAACTTTTCTTGTGTTTCCTCCTCAGGAACTTCACACAAACGCTCCGCGATACAGTAAAGGATCTTATCATGACCGCAGCTATGTTGCCCTTGGAGAGCAGGAGTTGAAGGCAGGAGAGAAAGGGGGCGTGGACTCAGTTGAAGGAGGAGGTGTGGCCTTACAGAAGGGGGCAGTGTTGGGCGAGTTTAACCTCGGCTCCACCATTGTTCTGCTGTTCGAAGCGCCAAAAGACTTCAGCTTCAGCCTACAGCCTGGACAGCGAATCAGAGTGGGCGAGGGGCTCGGCAGCCTCTGATTGGCCAAGTTGCAGACTCAGGGGGAGGTGCCTGGAAATGGGAAGATGTTGGAGACTTTGAAAAGACACGTTTTAAGAGTTAAATGCATTGTGGGTATTTTTCTCTTCAACAAATAAGCAGCAGAGGCCACATTTTTTTATGACAAGGACTCAAACTCCCAGGATGCCTTGTTCTTCATGACAGGAAAATGCCAAACCTCTCTCTCTTTTTCTATTCTGTCTATTTGTCGGTCAGCATAACCTAGTAACATAACCTCCAAACTCTCTTAAACCCCACAAACAAAAGAAAACAGGAACAAATTCATCACACACTTTGATTTTAATTGGAAATATTAAACTTCAGATTCATTTTTACAAACCCTTCATTAAAAGCTCATCCGTCCACTTTGAAGGTTCCAAGCTTTATTGTTCACAAGTTTTCCAAACATTTGTTCTGTTTCTACTCTGAACACATCACAGATACTAGCATTTAGCTAGCACACACCACTGTAGCCGCTGATTGATGGAACCCAACAGGAGGCCTATGATTGGTCAAAAACATGTTGATATTAATAATAGATTTTTGGTTATGGAAGTTGAACTGCAAAGAGCTCTTTTGTAAAATATGTAACTATAAATAAATATTATTTCTCAGCTGCTCTGTGTATGAATATACTTGTATATACTGAATATATTAACCCTTCCCCCAAGTGTAAGTACTCATGTTAGGGCAAGTACTCATGTTAGGAAGAGTACTCATGTTAGGACAAGTACTGAGGTTAGGACAAGTACTGAGGTTAGGACAAGTACTCATGTAAGGACAAGTACTGAGGTTAGGACAAGTACTCATGTAAGGACAAGTACTCATGTTAGGACAAGTACTGAGGTTAGGACAAGTACTCATGTAAGGACAAGTACTGATGTAAGGACAAGTACTGATGTAAGGACAAGTACTCATGTAAGGACAAGTACTGAGGTTAGGACAAGTACTCATGTAAGGACAAGTACTGATGTAAGGACAAGTACTCATGTAAGGACAAGTACTGAGGTTAGGACAAGTACTCATGTACCCAGTTGTAGTACTTTTACTTCTCACCTGTGCAGGTATCTAATGATGCTACTGTACCTTTAGACTGAGTGTTATTACTGTTTTGATACTGTATGTAAAAGTGTTCACCCCATGGTTATCTAATAATAAAACACTTATTTATTTAACACTTAAATATTTTAGTAAATACAATATTAAACATAAAGCAACTTTATTAATTTTACTTTTTTAGAATTTGTTACTAATTATTTTATCCATGAAACTTCACATTTGCATGTATTTTTTAACTCCATCAGTCAGAAACGAACGAACACTAACAAGCACTCATTGGTCAGTATTAGCCACGCCCCCTGCAACATAACCAGCAGCAAAGCCAATAGGACGACGGCAGGCAGCAGTTGCCGTAACGATGGAACCGAGGCTCAGCCAGACCTCCGTGTGACCAGCCGTCATCTGTCACCTCCTTCCCAAGCCACAGCTTCCCGTCCCAGGCAGCATCTGCAGGCCCCTCCCCCTCCTTGTGGGTAGAGCTCCAGGAGGACAGGGAGCACGAAGAGGTCTGCTGGGCCTTCATTCCCAGGAAGGAGGCCAAGTCCAAGTCCAGACCGGCCGCTCCTCCTCGTGGCCGAGGTGTATTCTGTCGACACTGAGGACACGGGATCCACACCTGAGCAACCGGAGCAGATGCTGATTATTCTACCTGTGGGGAACTACCTGCACCCAATGCTCAGTATCAAGTTTTTAAGGTACATAGAGCAACATCTAAAGAAAATTATTTAAGAATTTTAACAAATATTTTTTTATTTGAACATTTAATGAACTGTTGTTACCTCACGTTTCTTTCTATTTAGTAGCATAGAGCAGCAACACAGAGCAGCATAGAGCAACATAGAGCAACACAGAGTAGCATAAAGCAGCACGAGCAGCTCAGAGCAACACAGAGCAGGTTATATAGCAACATAGAGCAGCATAGAGCAACATAGAGCAACACAGAGCAACATAGAGCAGCATAGAGCAACTTGGGCATCATAGAGCAACACAGCAACATAGAGCAGCATAGAGCAACTTGGGCATCATAGAGCAACACAGAGCAGCATAGTGCAACATAGGGCAGCATAGAGCAGCATAGAGCAACATAGAGCAACATAGAGCAGAATAGAGCAACTTGGGCATCATAGAGCAACACAGAGCAGCATAGGGCAACACAGAGCAGGTTATATAGCAACATAGAGCAGCATAGAGCAACATAGAGCAACACAGAGCAGCATAAAGCAACATAGATCAGCATAGAGCAACACAGAGCAGAATATAGCGGTATAGAGCAGAATATAGTAACATAGAGCAGCATAGAGCAGCATAGGGCAACACAGCATCACAGAGTAGCATAGAGGAACATAGATTAGCATAGAGCAACATAGGGCAGCATAGAGCAACATAGAGCAGCATAGAGTAACATAGAGCCACATAGAGCAGCATAGTGCAACATAGAGCAACAAAGAGCAACATAGAGTAGCATAGAGCAACTTGGGCATCATAGAGCAACACAGAGCAGCATAGTGCAACATAGGGCAGCATAGAGCAACATAGGGCAGCATAGAGCAGCATAGAGCAACACAGAGCAGCATAGTGCAACATAGAGCAGAATAGAGCAACATAGGGCAGCATAGAGCAACATAGGGCAGCATAGAGCAACATAGAGCAACTTAGAGCAACTTGGGCATCATAGAGCAACATAGAGCAGCATAGTGCAACATAGAGCAACAAAGAGCAACATAGAGCATCATAGAGCAGCATAGAGCAGCATAGAGCAACATAGAGCAACACAGAGCAGCATAGAGCAACATAGAGCAACACAGAGCAGCATAGTGCAACATAGAGCAGCATAGAGCAACATAGAGCAACTTGGGCATCATAGAGCAACATAGAGCAGCATGTGTACTTTTGCTTTTGCAGGATGTGTGTAATCGGACTGACTGATGTTGTGTGTTAGTCAGGTGAGCGTTGATGATGTCATAAGTCACCTGTTCATTAATCACCGTGTCTAGCCTCTTTAAACACGCCTGGCAGAAAGCATGGCCACAGTGTAGACGCCGTGGCAACCTGGTTGCCAGGTCGTAGCTACCGAAGCACACGATGCATACTAGGTCCTGCCTCTTTGGTGACATCACTGTCTCCATGGCAACAGTAGAGGGAGGAGACGGGAGGGGCTGACAGGTCACTTCCTGTTCTTCTTTTTTTGTTGTGTTGTTTGACATTCTGAAAGTTGTAACAGCGAGAACATGAAAATTATATTTAACTCTTCCTGTTTGTGTTGATAGAAATCCTCCAATCAAATGATTGTGTCAGCCTGCTGTCCTCTGATTGGACAGATTTTTTTAAGGGAAGCAGACACTTACCTTTAAGGTCAACTTTGTGTCACTTTATATCATCCTCTGTTCTTTTTTAAAATTATTCAGTCTTCTTCTCCGTCTCATCGTCTGTCGTCCTTTTCATTTCTTCTCCCTCTCTCTCTCTCTCCCTCTCTTTCTCCCTCTCTCCCTCTCTCTCTCCCTCCCTCTCTCTCTGTCTGTGTCTCTCTCTGTCTCTCTCCCTCTCTCTCTGTCTGTCTCTCTCTCCCTCTCTTTTTCTTTCTCCTCTTTTTAAGGTTATGTTCTCCTCTTTCCTCGTCGTCTCTCTTGTTTTTATTCCAGCTCTTCGTTCTCCTTTTTCTTCTTCTCGTCCTTTTTCTTTTTCTTTGTTTTCTTGTCTCTTCTCTTATTTCTCCTCCTCTGTTGGGTCGCTCTGGTGCTCTGAGAGCGAGAGAGGAGAGCCAGACAGAGAGAGAGAGAGAGAGAGAGAGAGAGAGAGAGAGAGAGAGCTTCATTAATAATTGAGCCTCGCTCGGCTGGCTGACACACGTTCTGCAGAAACAGTTTAAATGAACTTTTTACATAAAGGTCAATAAATGAATGTTTAGAATGAACAAAGATTTTATTATAAACGCTGAACAATAAAAAAAAGAATCGTTATAAAATTGACATTTGAAATATAATTATATAAAACTACCAAAATCAAACTTCATGACAACAGTTTGAATTAATGAGACTTCAAATAAAATCTTATCAATGAAAACATTTCATAACAAGCTCTGAAGTGAAACCTGATCAGCTGATCTCAGGTCGGCCTATCAGGTTACAGCGCAGTGTGGACTGACCCTGGTCGCCTAGCAACAGAGAGAATTTCTAAAATATAAATATTTATAAATACAGGTCATGTGTCTCATTATCACTTTCTTTAAAGCAGCTTCAAACTCTGACGAAGAAGTGAGAGAGACGTCCATAATTATACATCAAAGTCACTGCCAGGAAAGAAAGAGTGAAACCAAGACGACCACGATGACATCACGTCTCTGACATCAACGTGACGATAAAACAGACAACGAATATAGAAACTACCAAAGAGAATGACTTCCAGCGGTGATGCCATGACGGCTGTGTAGGCGAAGAGGGCGTCCTAGATTTCCCCTATTTTATATAAATGAAGATTTCAGAACAGAAGAACTGACAGAATAACTTCAGAGTAACATGTCGGGAAACACTCACTGTTTTATTCACCCGCCTCAAAATCAATGAGGAACAAACCCGCAGGAGAACATGGAGCCGACCAAGATGGCGGATTGACCTCCGCAAAGATAACAATGAAGACGGCGGCCCTCAGAGTTATCTGGCGTGAAAAAAAGGAGTGAAGACGCTGAAGGAAACGGTCACCGAGGCGAAACGTGTTCCGTGAGCTCTATATATATCAACTGTTAATAACCGATATATATATGAACTGATAACAGACAAGTTAAAGGGGAAAAATGTATTCATTTATGTACAGCAGAACATAAAGAGGAACTAAATCCATGTCTTCAACAATAAGGTCACTTCAAATTCTTACAAATATATACATCAGAGGCAGAAACAGTAAAACACAACAGACTAATAGGCAGGATAAAATACACCTTAACTAAGAATTATACCACAAAAGGTCATTAGCAAGTCAACTGCGCCCTCTGCTGGCTGAATACACTGTATTAAATCACTAATAAAGTAGAGCAGCAAGATAATCCAACTACATCCAACAAATACCTCAGCATTTCACATTTCTACTATGAATTACAAAAATTACACTACCATAACAATAGATATAAGTGGCTATTTCCAATCTGCATATCAAATACTATGAGCAGGATAAACTTAAAACTCAAACTATCAAAATATTACAGAAATGTAATTTCACACAAATAGATAAAACTTACTTTCTTGTCAGGGAAACGCACACAAAGGAAACACAAGGATGTAAACAATACCACTCTGGAAACTTCTAACCAGTCTATACATCTAACCAGGAGAGAGGCCAGAATGACTGATTTAACTGAGAAGCAATTATAAAAGAGGGAGGATCTAATGCTAAACACAATGTAATTGGAGACTGCTATGATGGATTGCTCCTGAATCAATGAACACTAAGCACTAATAAAACACATAATTAAAGGGAAAGCAACACAAAATGTGATACCCAAAGACGGTTTTCTACACTAAATATAAATACTTAATGAAAGCCCGACCAACACCTCTATTCTTAAAAGAGGACATATTATCCCCCCTTCCCCACCTTTTCAAACAGTCCCCTGTGGTCTAAATCAGGGGTTCTCAAACTTTTTGGGCTTGTGTACCCCCTTTCAGAATTTTTTTCAGCCAAGTACCCCCTTATCCCGTCAAAGACATTTTTCAGGAAATAATTTGGGAAAAAAACATTACTAAACAAATGTATGTGGTCTTCATAAAACTGTTGGCTTATGTCACCCTGCAAAAGACAAACAGTGCTTCAGGAGGAACAGAATATGTGGAGGTAAATCCCATAACAATTTATTAGTGGTGGGCAATGTGGAAAATAATATCATATCATGATCACAATTTTATCAAGATTTTTTTCAAAACTGATCTTAAAGAAAGATTTTACAAGTTACCAATCAGTTTAACCAAACTTATTTCCCTGTAAAATGTTTTTAATTGCACAAATACTTTGCTTATAAGTTTAGTCTATTTAAAATTGTCTTTGTTATTTTTAACACCAAAAATGTCTTTCCCTGCATTCTGACAAATTTGTATGTACAATTGTAGGCTTTTATGCACTTTAAATGAATGATTTAGTATTGTGTGCTCTTTTGTGTCTTTAAATCTATGTTAGGGTTCATTAGGTACCTTTTTATACAGTGATGCAGTCATTTAAAAACACTTCAAACATAATCCAAAATGTGATTATTCTGTGACACATGGTCAAAGTAAGTTTTACTAAATTAAGAGTTTTATTCACGGAGGGGGCGGGATAACGTTGATTGACGGACAGACAGTCACCATGGTTACTGACTCTCACCTGCCTGCTGCACACTGAACGAGAGGAGAAAGAGCTGCTGACTGACATCACTTCAAGCAGCATGCAGAGATACTAATTCATGGAAATAAATGATTGTAGGTGACTGTTCAAAAACGTTTTTTTAACAACCGAGGTCCAGACCTCGCTGATATTATCGCCTCCCTACGATTCATTCTGGTTTCCGTTATCACAACAGGTGAGCTTCGAGTAGAGAGGCTTGTTAATAACTTTAAAAACTGAGAGAGAGCAGAAAACACCGACAGCATCAGTTTAAATAAAAGACAAATTCCTATCAACTGTTGTTGAAATGGCTTTAATAAACTTGAACTACATCTCCCATCACAGACTGTCTGTCTGAGCTCCGCTCTGTGACTCTCAGCAGACTGTTCACATCTCTCCGGCTCGTTAAGGGTTCGTTTTGTCGCTGCCCGAAGGACAAACCTTAACTTTGCAAACTCTTCAGATAAATGTTTATTGTATTGTGTCGGTTTGGAAATATCTCAAACAGTTGCATATAACCGGGGTGGAGTTCTTTTTACGGTCTAACTCTTAAGTTTTTGTTTTTGGGCGATGCATCCCGCTCCGCTGCCGAGCAGAAGGAGAGGGGGAGACGCGTCTGTGTAGGAGCACAAACTGCAGCATGATAAAATGAACACATTAGCTCCGTTCTACGATCTCCCTGAGTTGGCAGATTTTTAACACGTTTAAATCATTCACGATCTAAGATCGTTATTTCGCACACCACTAGTTTGCTGTGATGCAACTTTTTTTTATTACATTTGTCACGTACCCCCTGCAGTAATCCCACGTACCCCTAGGGGTACTTGTGTACCCCCATTTGAGAAACACTGGTCTAAATGAAACATCTGTGCTGTGCTTTGGTCAAAATATGACATGAATCAAGCACCAGAGGAGGTTTGAGACTCTGTATAAACCAGCTCTCTCAGAACGCTCCGTTTTGGTGTGTGTGTCTCTTTAAATGCAATGAGCTCCCCTGAGTTTTCCAGGTAGACATCACTCCTCTGTAGAGAGAATGAAAATGGCCGACCTGCTCAAAAGTTTTGTTCTAGGCTGGGGGTGGAGTCCATGGGTGGAGATACCAGTGGAGGGGAGGGTATTATTTTTTACCAGAATCCCACTGTGACATCACAAGGAGAGCACATTTGAAACAGAGCATTTTTCTCTGTTGTAAGACTTATGCAGACCACAAACAAAGGACTGGATGGGTTTATTTCACATTTTGTGGGTCTGTAGACACTCAGGTTACCCAGATATATGTTCAGAAACATTATAATATGTCCCCTTTAAAGATTCAAATATAAAGAATAAAAAGGATCATCTCCACGTCGTGTTCTTTGTGTTTAAATGTTCATTTAATAATTTAAAATAAAAACAGGCAGCAGAAGGCCAACTGTTTTAATCATTGGAGGAACTTTTTACAGTTTGTAGAAACTTTATTTAAACTTTATTGTTTTACATGTTTCATTGAGCCCGTCTCCCCTGATAACGACGGTCATCATGGCAACAGCAGAAAAAAATAACAGCAGGGACTGCTTTGTGTCAAATCAGCTGTTCAAAAAATGTATTCCATTTAAAATTTGTTTAAATAGTTAAAACTTTTTTTGAGCTAAAACTTTATTTTTGTAACATGTGTAACATCATACTTCCTGTCACATGACCTCAGGAAGACCTCTGAACTCGAGAGAAATTACAGATTTTATTTTTTGACCTGATGAGACACAAAACGGCCGCTACGACTTCCTTCATTACATCTCCTTCCTTCCTTATCTCCTTCCTTCCTTCCTTTCTTTAATACATCTCCTTCCTTATCTCCTTCCTTCCTTCCTTTCTTTAATATATTTCCTTGCTTCCTTCCTTCCCTCCTTCATTCCTTCGTAACATCTCCTTCCTTCCTTCCTTCTCTCCTTCCTTCTTTCCTTCTTCCTTTCCTTCCTGGTTTCCTTCCTGGTTTCCTTCCTTGTTTCCTCAGACGTAGGAAGGAAACATGAACTTAAAAAAACAGGATATGAACAAATCCGAGCCAATCACAGTCCTCCTGTAGCTGTGTCATCACTTCCTCCTCCTGCAGCGGTAGCAGCAGGCAGGGCACCTCCCCCCCTCCTCCTCCTCCCCTGCTTCCTTCACCATATATGGTGGCGGGGCGGAGCTTGCCACGCCGTATGGGTTACTGTCGTTATTGCTCAAAGCCATCGGATTGGCTATCACTGTGGCGTCATCTGATGGGCGTAGCTTAGCCCGGGGGATGGTCACCTCTCCGTACGGGTTCTCCAGGGAGACATTGATGTTTGACATCACGATGTGTCACAGGAAGGTGGGGCTAAAGATTATCAATTAACCAACCAATCAGGCAGCTGTCCAACCAGAGGACACCAGGAAGTCAGGACGAGAGAGCTCTGTGGAGAGAGAGAGGATATTGAACTTTGATTTGAGGAACAAAAAAAGAAAGGAAACAAGGAAACAAGAAAGGAAGGAAGGAAACAAGAAAGGATGGAAAAAGGAAGGAAACAAGGAAGGAAGGAGCCATTCAGAAGAATCCTCAGTTTGGGTTTAAAAGACACAAATCAAAGACACAAAGAGTGAAAGCATCAGCGGTCATGATGTCATCAGTCATCATTAAGTGCAAAAAACATGTTTATTGTTTTACATTTTAACATGGGGCTCTATGGGGACTGACTCACTGCAGGAGACAGACTCTAGTGGACACTGGAGGAACTGCAGCTGTAAAGTTATTGTTGTAAAGCTCTCTGAGCAGGAGAAACAGCTCCTCTTTCACTGTCTCTGCTCCCATGCAGCTCTTTAGCGCCCCCTGTCAGTCAGTGTGTTAATGTAACAGGTCGTTATTGATGACATATGAATTTCCCCGAAACAAAGATTTTTCATTTTAAATCTAATTATATTCCATTGTTCTCCTGCCTGTTTATTTTGGAGTCTGTGTGTGTGTCTGTGCGTAATGACGGAGGTAAGAGCGTGTGCGGTGCGCGCTCTGGCCAGAGCCATTACAACTTAGGTCAGAGGTAGGTTTATGGTGATTAATGCTCCGTCGATAAATTCAATAAAAAGTTGTTTTTTTTATAGTTTACATGTAATCAAACTGTGGTGTTTGGTTTGTGATCATATTTGTTTTATTCTGTATCAAGTTTTACATATCAAGTTATTAGTTTCGTCGTAAATGTTAACGGCTAATGTACAGTGATAAGCTAGTGTCTCGCGCAGTAGGAAACCCCGTCTCTCGACTCTGACAACACACACACCGGACTGATATGTGCTTTTATCTGTTGGCTACAGGTATGGAGAGGTTTCTTTTTTGTGTCTCATTAATATATGTAAATATTAAAGCTACCAATGTGAATTTATATGCTGTACATAAATGCTAAATGTAAGGGATTTTTTTGTGAAGGTGAGTCAAAAGAGGAGGGATTTTCTGGCTCCATATTATTATTGATTTGATGTCTTATTGTGTAGTTTATTTGGGTTAGTTTTCTAAATATTTTTCTTATTTTGTATTTATTATGTATCTATTTATTTTAACTTTATTTTGGCTAATATTGTTTTTTAACAATTGTGTTTATTTTGAAGTGCTGTTAATTTTATCGCATTATTTTCAATGAATGTTTAATGTGTGAATGTAAACAAGAGCAGAGCCATTACAACTTTGGTCAGAGGGGAGATGCTCGACTCTGACAACACACACACCGGACTGATATGTGCTTTTATCTGTTGAATACAGAGAACCAGAATCCAAGAGCTGTCTCCTGATTTATTTCTGCAACTCAGAACAAAACACAGAACACATCCTTTACACACGGGTTACATTAACATGATGTTAAAAAGCAGATTTTTTTTGTGTCAGTATGACTAAACCTGGACTTTAATAATCCAAGTAAACATTTGAGTCTGACTGAAGTTAAAACACACCTGGTAACGAGGTCAGAGGTTGATTTACTCTCACGTGTTTACACTTCCATCCGACCCAAACTGGATGAGAAGCTCTGAGCATGCTCCACAGCAGGGATGTCACAATACAGAGTTTTCTTATATTGATACAATTATCATTCCAATCAAATGATATCACTACCTGTTTGATAGCACAGCAACACCAATAGACTCTTAGTCACCCAGTATTTGGGTCATTGATTGTTTTTAAATTGCAGGTAAACCCTAACCCTCCTGCACGCTGTTTGAATCACTCAAAGACGGCGGCAACAATTAGACAAGACGGTGGTGCTGAAGAGGAGACACTGTCCCTTTTAATTAAAATGTAACTGAAGATCTGAAAGCTTCTCTTTAATAAGATCATTAAAATAACACCTGGTGTCACAGTTCCTGCGTCGGGCTTTGACCTAAAGTGAAACAGCACGAGGGAGCGAGTGTCTGGTTTGTACCAAAAGTAAAGAGCAGAAGAAGAAATGAGATCAGTCATCCACTGCATGTTCATGTTTTCACTGTTTGGTTTGTGACGTAACAGGTCAACAGTAACTAAAGGGGGGCATATCACCCCCTCCTGGAGAGGAGAGACACGTCTCCCTCAGAGCTTACAGTACTTGTTCTTACAGCACGAACAGAAGAACCATGAAATGATGTCAAGAGATAAACTGTAAACACTCTGAGATCTGTTCAGTCAGATTCACCTGCAGATTAAGAATAAAACAAAGAACTGTTTGACCTGACTCACCTGGTTACACTTGTGTTACACCTGCTCACTTCTTCTTCTTTTAAAACTGTTCCTCTGAAGAAAAACACACGTCTTCTTCTTCTCTTCACCACTTGTTTCTTCTTCTTCTTCTGTGTGTCGTCGTCTGTGTTTAAAGTCACAAAGTGAACAATCAAATCTCTCTCTCTCTCTTTTTCACGTGTGTGGAGCTCACTCGCCCGCCTCGCCCAAACCTGTTCTACCTGCTGACACTCCTCTCTCTCTCTCTCTCTCTCTCTTTCCCTCCTCTGTGTCTCTCTCCCCTCTGCCCCCCTACCTCACTCTCTCTCTCCCATCTGCCCCCCTCCCTCACTCTCTCTCTCCCATCTGCCCCCCTCCTTCACTCTCTCTCTCCCCTCTGCCCCCTCCCTCCCTCTCTCTCTCCCCCCTCCTCCTCCAGAATTTGGGGACCTCTGATCATGTTTCATGATGATTATTGGACTCGTTTATGATTCAAACATCTTGATGTCTTTTGAAGCAGCTGATTTTACAGCTGAAATAAAAACATAAACATGAAGAAACTTGAAACACTTTAAACTGAGCTCTAACGTCAGAGTGTACCTGGAGTCCACCTGAGAGTGCCAGCAACCGGTTCAACAGAAACCTGTCATTCTCCTGCTTAGAAACCCCGCCCACACTACGCTCCGATTGGCTGGTATTTACAGGTTTAAAACAGGAAATAAAAAACGTAAAACTACAAACAGGAAATAAAATAAATAAAATAAACTACAAAACATCATTTTGCACTGAGCAGGAGGCGGGATTAGCACACCTGGATTTCAGTTTTACACTCTGTTAGTCATGCAACACTGTGTGCTGAAAATATGCACACATGCACAAACAGGATCCTATGGACATGTACTGAGTGGGGGGATGTCAGAGTGGGCGCTCCTGGGCTGATGGTGGGGAGGGGGTTTGATGCCTTGCTCAAGGGCACCTCGGCGGTGCTCAGGAGGTGATCTGACACCTTAGCTTCCATATTTGGTCCTTACCGGGATTTGAGCCGGCGACCCTCCGGTTAGGGTTAGGGTCCTGCAGACTGAGACTGAGCTACTGCCCCCCCCCCCCAGGTGTGTTTATATAATAATAATAATAATCCTGTTGGAAAACAGGTAAATGCCCACAGCTTAAAATCCCTATAATACTGATTGTATTTGTTAAATGTAGATTTCAGCTCCTGATTAATGAGAAATAATGTGTGTTTGGTTTATTGGTGCATTATTTATATTTTTATAACCCCCCCCCCCTACCCCTCCCTCGTCCTTCCCCCTTTCCGTTTCCCGCGGAAGCCCCTCCCGGTTAGCCGTTAGCTTCCTAGCTCACTACCGGACGACAGCAGGAGTATCCGGGGAAACGGAGCAGAAAACCCGGGCAGAGGACGGTATGAGCCCTGCGGAGGACAACAGAGGAGCGCGGTGACCGGACAGCGAGTCTGCCGCCAAACGAATCGTTTCACGGCGCGTTTAAAGAGCTGAAAAGAGCCGAAGAGAAGCCGAAAAACACCGAACCTCTCCCGACTCTCCCACTCCTCCTCCTCCTCCTCCTCGGGCTGCTTCTTCATCTCTGACCGGAGAACCGGACAGGAAAACTCGGACTCACTAAGGTGGTTACTGTCCGGTTACTGTCCGTATACTGCCCGGTTGTTCAAAACGTTGATGTTGATCATTTTTAAATAAAGTTTCACAGTTTTCCTTTTGATCCGCCGCCGTCAGTTTCCCGTTAGCCTGCTGCTCCGTTAGTTTAAACGGGAGAGCGGCTAGCGTTAGCATTCTGCTCCATTAGTTTAAACAGGAGAGCGGCTAGCGTTAGCTTAGTTTCTGTTTAGCTTCAGCTCTGATGGAATGTGGAAAGTTCAGAGACGTGAAAGGGTTAAAAATGTTTTTATAAAGAATAATAATTTATTGTAATAATGTTTTTTATTATAGATTAAATTACTAATATAAAACTTAAATATAATGAATTTAGAATAAAGCTGTGATATAACACAAGATTAAAAGTGTTTTTCACCTACAGGTTTTAAAGATGTCTACCTCATATCTGAGGGCCCACACCAAAGATTTTAAATCTTAAAGGATTTGTGAAATGTGAGAGGGATCATGACCGATTTAATAGTTCAGTTCTTATTGTGTGGCGAGCAATGAGACGACCAACTCAGCACGCCATACACTAACCGATTAATTCACTCTCAACACGTGTAATCTCGCGTGGTCAACTGTGACTTAAGAGTAAACAAACATGATGGTCAAGCTAAATGTGGCTAGCTGTTAGCTGGTCCATTCATCACGGTGAACATTTTGGTCCAACATGTTTCCTGTGTGTGCACGGCGGTCCTCGCTGTTCTCCCCACACCACAGGATCATAAATATTGGAGCACTCCCGTGATTCCCCGCCAGCCTCGACATCAACATTGTTATTGTTTTGATTGATATCCCCCTGGTGGCGGATTCTAATACTGTGATTTAAAGGAAAATTAAAAGGCGACCAAGTCCTTCCAGGGAGGGGGCGTGGTTAGACACAGCTCATTTACATATTTAAAGGCATAGACACAGAAACAGCCTGTTCTGAGCAGGGCTGAAATAGATGGCTTTATAGTCATGATCAAATACAGGATCAGAGTGGATTTAGAACAAGAAACTTCACAGACATGTTTTGAGGAGCTCTGAGACTTATTTACACTGAAGAGGAGGAGGATATGTGACCTTTAAAGTAAAATAAATGAATGTGTATGATATGATTCAATTAGTTATGATTAACGAGCTGTTTAATATTTACACGTCATGTCTGTCTGATCACCTCTCTCCACACAGGACCATGAAACTGTTCCTCGCTCGTCCCTGTCCTTAGAGAGAGAGAGAGAGAGAGTGTGTGTGTGCGTGATCCAGGATGGGGTTCGGTCGGGATCTAAGGAACTCCCATGAGGGCTTACTGAAGCTGCAGGACTGGGAGCTGAAGGTAAAACTTTTCAAAAGTGTCTGAAGAACACTTTTAATCCAAACTGTAAATGTTTCCCTCAGCTTCAATCTCTGCACTCTCAGTGAGGCTAACACAGGTGCGTGTGTGTGTGTGTGTGTGTGTGTGTTGACCTCTAGCTGCTGGAGACGGTGAAGCGTTTTATGACTCTGCGGGTGAAGAGTGATAAAGACTACGCCGCTCTGCTGCTCAGCATGACTCAGCAAACTGAGAAACAGGAAGCAGCTGATTACATCAGCACCGTCAGCAAGGTGAGAAACACACCTGTCCATCAGGCCCCGCCCACTGTCACAGTCTGTGTCAGTCCTGGTCTTGGAACCTGTTTACATGTTGCGTTATTGTGTGTCCTGGCTGATCAGATGAACGCAGCCCGCCGTGAACGCAGCCCGCTGTGATCTGATTGGCTCTCAGATGGAGGTGATCTGAGACACATTTGTCCTTGTTGGTTTGGTTGTGTGAACGCTCCTCCTCCTCATTAAGGGCTGCCCACTCTCTCTGTATCCATGGCAACGATCATGTGAAGTAACATGGAGTAAATGTCTCCCCTCATGAACATGTTTATTTTTAGACTTCTTATGTGGAGCCATACTTCAGAGCATGAAGACGCAGATATATAGTGACACATCATGTCTGTATATACTGGCAGAGGAGGAGCTGGGGACCGAACCCCCGACCTCCTGATTGAGAGACTGTACCAGTGAGCCACAGCCGCCTGTACGACTAGAGAAGCTTTTAGTGAACGAGGCGCCGTGTTTAACATGAAGCGAGGACGTGAGATCTGATGCCTCCATCACCCAGCAGCTGTTAACTGCCTCTCTGTCTCAGTCCTGGTCTCAGGTGATCCGTCAGACGGAGGCGTTGGGTCGAGTCATGAGGAGTCACGCTGACGATCTGAACTCCGGTCCTCTTCATCGTCTCGCCACGCTGATCCGCGACAAACAGCAGGTGAAGAAGAGCTACCAGAGTCTTCATCAGCAGCTGGAGAGCCACAACCACAAGGTGTGTGTGTGTGTGTGTGTGTGTGTGTGTGTGTGTGTGTGTGTGCGCGTGTGTGTGTGCGTGCGCGTGTGTTTTCCGTCAATAACCATACAGTTTTTACGACGTCCTGTTCCTAGGTAACCAGGAGTGATCTGGACAAACTGAAGACGACGTATCGCCAGCTGAGTCGCGATGCTAACAGCGCTAAAGAGAAATACAGAGAAGCTGTGGCAAAAGGTTTCACCTCTCTTTTTACAGGAAATATAAAATCAAAGTTTACGTTTGTTTTCACCTTAAGTTTGAACTTTTTTGAAGTCTTTGGGTCCTTGTGCCTCTCTCCAATCACAGGCCGGGAGGCAGAGCGTGCCCGGGAACGTTATGACAAAGCGACAGCGAAGCTCCACAACCTTCACAACCAGTACGTGTTAGCGGTGTGCGGCGCTCGGACGCAGCAGGACGAACACAGACGCCACGCTGCTCCAGCGCTTCTCGACGCCCTCCAGAGGATGCAGGAGGACATGACGCTCGCCCTGTGAGTCGCATGACCATCGCACGGGAACACATGCTAACTGGCTCACCAATGGTGATGACGATCGCACATGGTTCTATTCACGACCCGGTTTAGCTGGCGAGCCTCGTGTCCTGAAACGTGACCTCACATCTCCAGTCGAGTCACAGAATAGTCGTTTGACTGAGCCGACCTCAGACACACATCATGATGTGTTTAAGGACGTGACTGGAGATATAATGTAGCGTTACAGGTCTTAGACGCTCGACAGCAGAATTGATAAAACTAAAACTTTTTTTTTTTTTTTTTGGATCTTCTAAGAAGCATGTTTCAATCCCCGTCCCAACAAACTCCTCTCCTACTGACCCGTCAGTAAAATACACGTTTGATTTTTCAAAGCTTCGGTCCATTTTAAATACTGACACGCTATCTGACTTTTTTACTGACTTTGTTACTGACACGCTAAAAGTCTGTTTTAATACTTCCTATGTACTTAACAGTAAACATCTGTATCTGTACTTCCTGTTTCTTTCAAAGTAAAAGTATTCTGGAGGAGTACTGTGAGATCAGCAGTCTGCTGACAGAGGAGATCGTGAAGGTTCATCAGGAGATCTCTGTAGCTGTCGAGCAGATTGACCCGCTCGCAGAGTACCAACACTTCATAGACGCCTACAGGTTCGGATGGTTTCCCCAGAAACAGTGAGTCTGTGTGTCTCACTCCTGGTCACCATGGTAACAGTATCCACCCCCGCAGGTCTCCAGAGACGCCCGAGGCGAGTGTAGAGTTTGACCCGTCTTTGCTGGAGGAGACGGACAACCTGCCGGCCAACGACATCCTCTGGAACACACTGACCTCAGACAGCCTTCAGGCCATGTGAGCTCCAAATCTTTCCAGGACGGTTCTGGAAACTTTCTGAAGATGAAGGTTTAAAAACGTGTTGATAAGCAACAGAAAAGTATAAAACTTTTTATTCTTAGTCTGTGTTTGTTTCTCAAGGTTGTTGTCGGCGACCGAGGAGCTGACGCTGACTCAGCAGAATCTGCGGACAAAGGAGGCGCTGGCTGTTGACTTGGACACTAAAATCCAGACGAGTCAGCAGAGCCCAGAGAGAAAGAGCGAGTGAGTCTGGTGACTGAAATTAAAGCAGTAGAAGAAGAAGCTGTTCTCTCTCTCTCTGACTCGTTGTCTCTCTTCCTCAGCTGCGTCCTGCTGCTCAGTCAGAAACTCTCTCTCCTCGAGCTTCATCAAGCCGTCCAATCACTGCGTGGCTCTGAGGCTCGCCTCGCCTCCCAGAAGGCACTGCTGGATGCAAAGATGGCTGCCGCAGCCACACCGCCGCCCCCTCCCCCTCCCCCTGCGCTGCCTTATGAGGACGACGCCCGCTCTGTTAGCTCCACGGTAAAGACGCATCAAAGGCGCTTCAACATGAAAGCATTTCTTATTATTAAAATGATTAGAAAGTACTATTCTAAGTGTGTGTATGTATGTGTGTGTGTCTGTGTCTGTGTCTGTGTGTGTGTGTTTCCAGGATAAATCTAAAGAGAGGAGTTCTCGGTTTGACACTCTGCGTCACTCTCTGGCCGGGATGATCCGCTCTCCTAAAGCCATGCTAGGCTCCTCCTCCTCTGTGAGTGTCACCTGTCTGTCTGTCTTTCTGTCTCACCGTCTCACCGTCTCACCTGTCTGTCTCACCTGTCTGTCTCGCCTGTCTGTCTCGCCTGTCTGTCTGTCTCACCTGTCTGTCTGTCTGTCTGTCTCTCACCTGTCTGTCTGTCTGTCTCTCTCACCTGTCTGTCTGTCTGTCTGTCTCTCTCACCTGTCTGTCTGTCTGTCTCTCTCACCTGTCTGTCTGTCTGTCTCTCACCTGTCTGTCTGTCTCTCTCTCTCACCTGTCTGTCTGTCTGTCTCTCTCACCTGTCTGTCTGTCTGTCTCACCTGTCTGTCTGTCTGTGTGTCTCACCTGTCTGTCTGTCTGCCTCACCTGTCTGTCTGTCTGTCTGTCTGTCTGTCTCACCTGTCTGTCTGTCTGTGTGTCTCACCTGTCTGTCTGTCTGCCTCACCTGTCTGTCTGTCTGTCTGTCTGTCTGTCTCACCTGTCTGTGTTTTGTCTCCTGCAGCAGTTCTTTGATGTGATCCCAACCTCAGAGCGCCCCCTGGCGGAGCAGGAGTGGTACCATGGAGCCATCCCCCGAACTGAAGCACAGGAGTTACTACGGCAACAGGGAGACTTCCTGGTGAGGGAGAGTCACGGCAAACCGGGCGAGTACGTCCTGTCTGTGTTCTCTGATGAGCAGAGACGCCACTTCATCATCCAGTACGCTGACGTATGTGTACACACACACACACAGACACACACACACACACACACACACACACACACACACACACACCCATACATGGTCTCTATCTTTGTGAGGTCCCCGTCTTTTTGCTTCTTTGTGTGGGCCACCGCTTCCACTGTAGCTAGAATGGTGCAACAAGTATTTTTACCATTAGGTGGGAGTAGAGAGTGTGAAAGTCACTTGAAATTTGAGAACACTCCAACTTAAAAAAAATATTTTACTTCTATACTTGTGTGGCCCTTTGGCTGTTGCTAGGTAGATTTGACAACACACACACACACACACACACACACACACACACACACACACACACACACACACACTTTAAATCTTTTACTGCTATAGTTGTGGGACCAGTGACTGATTTAAAGTTACATTTCAAAATACACACTGTTTGTTTTAATTGGTTCTTGAAATGTCTGTCTAAGTAGAACAGGGGTCTCTTTAAAAATATTCTACTTTTTTGTAGTATTTGAATGTGAAGTGGCCCTCCCACATTGATGAAATGTAATTGATTAAGTGCATTTTCTTAAGTACTGTACTAGAGTACAATTTTGAGGAACTTGCTCTTTTCTCAAGTATTTCAATTGTCTGCCACTTTATACGCCCACTGCACTTCATTTATTTGACAGCATTACTTATAGTTATGTTGCAGAGTAAATGCTGCATCGGAACCAAAGTATTGCACTCTATCTGTTAACATTAAAGTGAGTGATAGGATGTTTGTTTTCTTGTAGCATTTGTCTGCAACAAATGTAAGAAATATTTTACCCTTCTACAGATATAAATTATATTATTGGTCAACTTGTAGTCAGCGAACTTCAGCCTTGTATCCTCTTTTATGCAAAGATCAAGACAGCTCTCTCACGACATTACATTAATGAGAATGTAAGAGAGAAATAAAGAAATTATCAAAAAATCCCAATGACTGACTAAATAAAAAAGCAATCACTGTTATAATGGCAGAATTACTGTATTTTTAATAACTTAATACTAATACAGCAGCTTACATATCAGTTCCACAGTATTTTAATAAACCACTGACACCCTGATTTCTTTTAGAGTGGATCAAAACTGTTACAGGAAGTCCATAAAGATATATAACTGTATATATTTTAACATAGTTTTATGTGGTACTAACAATGGTAAGTTTATTACCCATATAAATGTTGGTCATCTCATCCTCTTTAATGAGAAACTAGACAGAATACCAGCACACATGCTGAATGACAGGTGCAGTTTCTCCACGTAATTTAGCAAATTTGTAGGACAAAACGTTCCAAAAACAATGTTGACTTGAATGTAGATGTATAGTAAAAATTGACAGTGTTATACTTTTCCTTAAAAGCCTGTTTCTGTCAGTACTATTTCACAGATGCACTGCACGCTGCGGACTTATCAGCTGTCAGGTCTGCTGCAGGAAAAGTGATAAAAACATACAGCCTTATACAAAATGATTCGGGGTGTAAAGGTACTCGGACCGGACCGTTTCGGTACAGGGCTTTCGGTCCGATCTGCACACGCGGAACAAAAGTGCTTTAATCTGTGCTCCCACAGCTTTTAATTACTAACTTGTAAAAAAGTTCAAACATAAACTGTGCAACCTGCAGATGATTAGTTCCTCGAGCCCTGTCGGTTTGGACAGTTGCATATAACCGAGATGGAGTTCTTTTTAAGGACTTACTCTTAAGTTTCGTTGTCATTTTCAGCGATGATCCCGCTCCAACAGCGCTGCGTCGCAAAAGGGGAGGGGGAGACGCGTCTGTGTGGGAGCACAACCTGCAGCATGATAGAATGAACACCCTCCCTCCCCATTCCCACAATAATGGACAAAGAGACGTTGACAAGACGAGAGCAGTGTGCCGTCGTTGTTCAGCAGACATCGGGTACGTCGCAGGCAACACGTCCAACTTATTAAAGCACTTGAAAAGGCACCATGCGAACGTTAACGTAGGAAAGTAGGAAAAAACAGACAGCCTTTTGCTAGTAATTCTGAACGGGCCAAAGCCATAACAAATGGTATTGAAATTCTTATATCGACAGAGGGAAATATTAATAGTTATGCGGTGAAACTATACTGTCCCAGATGTGATTAGGTTCATTATGTGCTCAAAGGGCATTCAAAAAACTGTTGGTTTAATAAACTAAAAGGTGTCAGTGTAATTAAAAAATATATATTTTTACATATAGGCCATATTAATTACTTAATTTAATTCTAAAATGCTTTATTTCATTCATGTCTTTTATTTATTGGATACTCTTGTGGTTGAAGGATGCAGAATATGTTTAATTTAAAATGTTATTAAAAAGTAACCTGAGCAGGTGTACAAGTCTGAACTGTCGATGCTGCACTTAGCCCAATGTGTAAAAGGGAAATTCTAAATGTTCCTAATAAAGAAAAAAAAAGTGTTGCATCAGGTCCCTTTGCTGTGCCGAAAATGTACTGAACCGAAGCTTCAAAACTTGGAACCGTACCGAACCGAAATGTTTGTGTACCGTTACACCCCTAAAAATGATACCTCTGTAAACCAGAACAAGGAGAAATAACAAGTCTGAGTGGGCCAACAGGGAGACAGCAGACATTTTCTAAATCCCATAGAAAGCCTGAATAGGACCAACATCTGATCGGTCTGCTGCGTGCAGTGCATCTGTGAAATAGCACTAAAACAAACATGCTTATTTTGTCTTACAAATTTGCTTAATTACGTGGAGAAACTGGACCTGTCTTTGGCAATGTACTGTAGCCTTGCATGTGTGCCGATATTCTGTCTAGTTTCTCATTAAAGAGGATGAGATGACCAACATCTATGTGGGTAATAAACTTACCACACATAGGAAACAATATAATCAGAAGGACTTTGTCGCTGACGCTTACTCGCTTGTTTTTTCTGTAGAACTCCAAGGCCTTGTACTGCATTTATTTTGGGGGAGGAGTTGTGGATCCACACCTGAAACAGAAATAAGCAAATAAAACAAATGTATTTAAAAATTATGCACATCCTCCTTAAATTATGGATGGATGTTTTATTTTTCTACTTTTTATGGAGGCAGCTGTGAAGACATAGGAACATTGTGACATATCTGATTAGAACTTGCTTCAGTATTTTGGTGTTTCTGGACAACAACTAATAACTATAGACAATTTGCGTTTACCTGCGGAAAATGCGTGGGAATGCTGACCGCTGAAATGTTTTGCAAAACACTGCTGAATGAAGAAGAATCAGCAGAAACAGCTGTGGAAAAGTGGAACATTTTCCCATTCATTTGAATGGGGACAAATTTTGTGGAAAAAGTGAAATAACTTAAAAGAGCTCTCACTGCAGACCTCATGACGTTGACTGACTTGGGACTCCTGTACAGCTCCCTCTTGTTAAGACGAAGAAACCTTTTGGACAAAAAACACAGAACAACAAAATGATGTCACATCACTTCAAACCATTCAAGTGCTCTACTTGAAAATGTAACTTTGGTATAAACAGAATCAACCAACTTACTCACTTTCAAACCGTCTAAACCTAAGCTGTTGTAGCCCAGAGTTTCTGACACCCATACTCAATGCTTAAATATGCATTAAAATGCATTATATATTTTGTATCCCAGAAAACACAAAGTCTAAACAGAATAAGTTCATACCGTTGTGGTTATTTTACCAACTGCCTGAGAGATAACAAATACACCCCTATTGACCTAATTGATGTCACTAAAGAAAATGAGACTTCTTTGTAATTCAGCTTTATCAACATAATTTGTCTAATTGTTCCTGCAAATGCTCAGCTAACAGTGTTTATCTAATTTCTCAAACGTTTATATTATATATTTATCATGTAACTTGAAAATAAGACTTAAACTGCCATATAGTAAAACTAAATTAGCTTTACACTCCACCACATGGAGAAGTTAGCTTAACAGCTACACTCAGGCTAACACCTGACGGCTAGCAAAGTTTCCAACAAAACAAATGATAAAACATAAAATATGTCTTACCTCCAGAAGTTGTAGTGTGTTTTCATGCTCTGTTTGGTTCTTAACTTGTAACTCCTCTTCATGTCTCTTCGCACACCTTGTGTGATGCTCTCTCAGCCTTTGCAGCCTCCGTGTTCGGACAAGTGATACTTCATATTGAAGGGTATTGAATGTATTAAAGGTAATATATATTTATAGCTGATTTGAGTAGAGTTTAGATGGGCTCCTGCTTGGACCCAAGGGCCACTAGAGCTTTGAATCTAAAATGAGTGGTTCCCTTTAAGCCCAATATAATGCAAATCAAATTTGGTGCCTAAAGTCCCAATAGAACTCAAATGAGAGATTTTCCCACCAAATCCAACTGATAACCTGAAACTAAAGCTGCAGGTATCTTAGCTTTCTTAACAGCGAGCGAGCTGAAATTTGGAGTCTCTAGCTGAAGCAGAACTTGAGATAATGGCCTTAAATGGTTTTTGAGAGGGGGGGCAGTCTCAGGTCAAGATTTCAACGGCCCCATGCTCGGGGCCCTTGGCACCTAGAGAGCTGAAATTTGCAGGAGGTTATCCTTGGGGGCCAATTCATGTGAGAAATTTGGTGTCCATAGCACTTTTGGTTCTCTTAGGCCTCCTGTACCAAACCCCAGAGCAGCGATGGTGTTAGCCTTGATATGTCCAAGACCCTGATTTTTCCTGAACTCAGCTAGGCCAACTTTTTCTAGACCACCTAGAGGGCTGAATTTTCTATATGTTGTAGGTGGCCCTCAGAGAGTCCCTCCTATGGTGTTTTGGGGCCCGCAGCTGGTTTCGTTTGTCCTCACGGAGGCGCTAAAGTTGAGATTTTTTACACTTTAGAGCCTCGCTGCTCAGCCAATTAAAGGCCAAATCAGGTGAAATCTTCTGGGAGATGTTAGATTTCATAGGTGAACCACATATCAAAAGTTGGGCCTGCCAGCTCCTTTTGTTTTCTATCTTCTTTTACGGAGGAGCTGTTGACTCAGTTCCACATGTTGAAAACGTGTCTTTTTGGCTGCTGTTCGGGACTCAAACCATTTTGAACTCTGCATTTGAAATTGGTGATTACTAATATAGTCAACAGAATGCATATCCAATTTGGTTACAGAATTTAAATGGGAGCCAATAAGAGATTTTCCTGCCAAAAGTAACTGACACTCAAAAACTTCTGCGTGCGTTTCCTCCTTATTGGCTAAACCAAATTTCCTGAAAATCGATATCAGGGGGTTTTCGAGGATGCTGAATACTGGAATGGAGCCGGAATTTTTGATTTTCTGCCTGGAATTATCTCCACCACTACTTCCACGTCCACCTTTCCCTCCACCTTCTCCAGCTCCACCTCTTCTACTAGCTGCAGCTCCACCTGATCCCCTACGCCCACCGGGTCCTCTACGTCCACTTCACCCACCAATTCCATCGCCCCCTCCTCCTTTTCCACCTCCACCTCCACCAGCAGCAGAGGAAATATTAAGTAATGATATAGAGAATATAGAATATATTGAATTCAGATGGTTATATACAGCTCTTTGATAGTAATATTGTTTTTATTCAAGTACAACAGAAATATTGAGCCGTCTGAGGAAGACGAAGAAATGGAGGAGGAGGTGGAAGAAACTGACCTGTAGCCACCCCCCCACTCCCACATTGTTAATTATTTCTGTTAAATTGTTTGAATAAAGTTACTGTTCTTACATATTTGTGACTTTGTCTTTATTTACTAGGCTTAATATATTACTGTGATGATTAATATGAAGTTTGAGTCTTATACGACCTGTCTATGATATCTGGCTGTTATAAAAATACTTAAAGGGATACTTCACCAGTTGAAACATGAATCTGTATTGAAATTGGGTCATATATGTAGTAGAAATGTGAAATAAATTTGGAAGTTAGTGCCTTCTTGTCTGAGAAAAGGCAGAAAGTGTACCGAGTGTTACATGCGGCTAATGCTACAGCTAACAGGAGGACGTAGGAGAAGCCGCGTTTCCGCGGACTTTGAATTTTTGCAAATAGGTGTGCCTAAACATGCACAGGACACATGGAAAACACACTAAAGAGCATATAAAACCAGAAAAAGCATAAAATGACCCCTTTAAGACCTCTGAAGAACTCTTCATTTGTTTTTCTTTTAAATGGTGAATTATTTCAGTGGGTGAAATAATGAGGAACTAGCTATGGCGTTTCACCCCCTCTAACCATAGCAGCCTCCGATGACGCTCGGGGAAAATGAGGGCGGGATGCACGACCATTCAAAAATACTCCCCATGTTTCTAATGATACAAAAGCTTAATGCAAATGGGTGAAGCATCCCTTTTAATATTCATTCAAGTATTCTATAGTGTCCTTTAGTATTCTGTTGTATCTAGTTGTATCCTGTGATATGATATGTGTTGTATCTTGTGTAAGTATTCTGTAGTATATTTTAGTATAATTAATTGTATAATTGTAGTAATTGTTTTAGTATCCTTTAATATTTTGTAATATATTGTAGTATCCTGTAATATTCTGTAGTATTTTGTAGTAATATGAGGCATGACATAGTATTCTATAGTATCATGTTTTTCCTGTTGTATATTTTAGTATATAAAGCATCTGGTCGTATAATTATCAACTTGTATTGTCCTGAAGCATTTTCTAGTATCTTTTAGTATTCTTAAATAATTAGTAATATCTTGTAGCACTCCGTAGTATTTTATAGTATTCTGTAGTGTCTTGTTTTATTCTGTACTGAATTTCATATTTATGTATAATATATTACATAAATAGTGTAATTCATGTAATTAAACTAATGTAATCTTTTTTTTTTAAATATATATAATGTATGTACATGTTTTAATTAATTTATAAAAGGATTACTTGTATAATAAACAAAAATATATATTTTTTATTTTTTTATGTTCAACAAAACTGTATTTGCTATTTTTCCCAGTAAAATTGGATCGCATGCCTTTTGAACAGCCAATCAGAAAATTTCCTAGCCTCAGCCAATCAGAAAATTGGATTGCTTCTTCACATTCTAAATTAAATTTTAGCTGCGATACCACAAATGGCCTGTGGTGGGGCCCTATTTCACACACTTTTTTGACTTTACCAAGTCAATGAGGACCTTATCTGAAACTCATACAGATCATTCATAGGGATCAAAGGAGCACATCCTAGCATTCTCCTTGTGTGGACCAGGCAAAATGTCCACACAAGCAGAAATGACCTCACAACAAAGGTGTTTTGCCATGGTCCACACAAGCATAGAAAAACAAGTGCACACACACACACACACACACACACACACACACACACAAACACACACATAGAGGCACACACATATAATAAACATTTGATGTGTCACTGGGAAAGTTTATCTCTCTCTTAATTCATAAATCTTCATTTTATTCATTCTTACTTTTTGTTCTCTCTGGTAGAGTCAGTATCGTTTTGAAGGGACCGGGTTCTCGACCATCCCTCAACTCATTGAGCATCATTTCTCCACCAAACACGTCATCACAAAGAAGTCGGGGGTCGTGCTGCTTAACCCCGTCGTTAAGGTGATGATGTTTGTTTACATTTGTCACAGCTGATCTTACAGTCTGAAATGTCTTAACCATGTTTCTTTACATGTAAACAAAAAACAGCTGATTCTTTGTGTGCAGGATAAAAAATGGATCCTGAATCACGAGGACGTGACGCTGGGCGAGCTGCTGGGAAAGGTGACCTCACTTCCTGATTCCTGTCATAGTTAACAAGTTCAAATTTCAGTTTGATCGATTTTTTACACTGCTCCCTCTGCCTACATGTCCCATCATGCTCTGCTGTCTGCTGGTTTCTAGGGTAACTTCGGGGAGGTGTTCAAAGGAACGCTGCAGCGAGACAAAATGCAGGTTGCTGTCAAAACATGTAAAGAAGATTTACCTCCAGAGCTGAAGATTCGCTTCCTGTCTGAGGCCAGGTGACATCATCAAACAACAAAAAAAACAAATAAACATAAAAACAAACAAATGAAAAAAGGAAGAACATAGAAAAGTATCTTGATGCTGGTCTGTGATTGGCTGATGTATCGTCATGCCTGTCTGTGATTGGCTGATCAGTATTGATGCCTGTCTGTGATTGGTTGCAGGATCCTTAAGCAGTACGACCATCCAAACATCGTGAAGCTGATTGGTGTTTGTACTCAACGACAGCCGATCTACATTGTCATGGAGCTGGTTCCAGGTAGGTGGAGCTTATCCAATGTCTGTTTATGGTGCTGTTTTGTTATTGGTTGGTTTGTAACAGGTGTGTGGGGTTTGTCTGTCAGGTGGAGACTTCCTGTCTTTTCTGAGGAAGAAGAAGGACGAGCTGAAGACGAAGCAGCTGGTCCGTTTCTCTGTCGATGCTGCTGCTGGGATGGCGTACCTGGAGAGTAAGAACTGTATCCACAGGTAAACCATTACAATGTATCACAGTCTGTAAACGCATCACCTGCTCAGGTGAAAGCAACACTTCATGTACCAGAGCTCTCAGATAAGCTGTTCAGTCTGTCTGTCTCTCACCTGTGTGTCTCTCACCTGTATGTCTCTCGCCTGTGTGTCTCTCACCTATGTCTCTCACCTGTCTGTCTCTCACCTGTGTGTCTCTTAGGGACCTGGCAGCGAGGAACTGTCTGGTGGGTGAGGGCAGTGTGTTGAAGATCAGTGATTTTGGGATGAGCCGACAGGAGGACGATGGGATTTATTCTTCATCAGGATTAAAACAGATCCCCATAAAGTGGACCGCTCCAGAGGCCCTCAATTATGGTAACACCTTTCACACCTGACACATGTCTCACACCTGACACACCTGACACACCTTACACACCTGACACACTTCACAAACACCTTTTTAATCTGTTTTACATCTGGCTTCTTTGTCTCTTTCTCTGTGATTGACTGCTGATGTCTCCTGCTCTGTAATTGGCTGCTGATGTCCCCTGCTCTGTGATTGGCTGCTACAGGTCGTTACAGCTCAGAGAGTGATGTTTGGAGTTATGGAATCCTGCTGTGGGAGACCTTCAGTTTGGGGGTGTGTCCTTATCCTGGAATGACCAATCAGCAAGCTCGAGAGCAGGTGGAGAAAGGTAAGGGGGGGGGGGGGGGTAAACAGGAAGTAAACCAGCAGACATCCGAAGTTTCCTGTTCTGTTTGAGTGTTTTAATAAAGTTTTGAGCTGTGTCTGAAATCCCTCCCTCTTCCATATAAAGTGAGTTATGTGTAGGGGTTAGCTGTTGTTTTGTTGTCTGACTCATTAAATGGAGTAGAAGAAGAAAAAGATTCTCTTCAACCCCTCCTTTCTTTCTTTCTTGTTGCTAGGTTACAGGATGGCGTGTCCTCAGCGTTGCCCTGACGATGTGTACAAAGTGATGCAACGATGCTGGCAGTACAACCCCGAAGACAGACCCAAGTTCATCGAGCTGCAGCGAGACCTCGCCGCCATCAAGAAAAAGTGACGACATCACCTCGCCACCATCAAGTAAAAGTGATGACATCACCTCGCCGCCATCAAGTAAAAGTGATGACATCACCTCGCCGCCATCAAGTAAAAGTGATGACATCACCTCGCTGCCATCAAGTAAAAGTGATGACATCATCACATACCTCGCCACTTTCTGAAAGAAGTGATGATGTCATCACTCCCCTGGCCATCATCAGACTTCCGTGTTTTTGTTGTAGACTGTGGGCGTGGTCACACTGTTTTTTTAAAGGAAAGCTTTAAAACACTAGAGTTCAGCCGTGATGTCATCACGCACTGAGCATGTCTGTTAGCGAACAGAAACAAACGGGAACTTCTCATTTAGCTTTTGTAAGAATAAACTCTTCATCACCGCAGTTTATACGTGAACGAGCGGTTTGAACTGTTAGCCTAACAGTAGCGTAGCATTAGCTTAGCAGTCGATACCTTCAAACACAAACTTTATTAACGTCTGTAAATATCGACATGACTCGTTTTATTTATTTATTTTGTTTCAAACATTCAGAAATAAAAAAAGGTGCCAAAACAATAAAAGGTGCATGCAACGCCACGCCCCCTTCACACTAATACTTTGTTACCATGGCAACTGTTTGAACCCTAGAAATGTCTTCACATCTGAGGACCAATCAGCTCTCTTTATACCTTATTTTAATTTATTTAACTTTTGATGTTAAACTGAACTTTATTTTGAAAAACCAGCTGTCACTCATGACACAGGCCACGCCCACACAAGTTTTTTTTTTTTAAGATTTCATTTAAATTTTGTTCCACAAAAACGTGAAACAGTTCCGATTATTTTAAATAAAAAAATTCTGTTTGTTTTTTTATTTTTTATAAATAAATCCTCAGCACTTACTTGTTTACTTCCTGGTTTTCATGGTGACCGAAAAGTTTCAGATTAATTTCTATATGCTTCAAATTCCAGTCTGTCTTGATTGGTCAGCATCACTTCATGCTGGTGATGTCATAGCTGCCTACTGTCGCTGTAAATAAAGTTAATTTAATGTTTGTTTTTTAAATGTTTGAGTTTTTACACTTTTATGTTGAAACACTAATCTTTGTATTTTATATTTGTTTAAACTCTTTATAAAAACACTATCGTATCATTTATTACAAAAATCAATAAAACAATAAAAACACAGCTGACGGCGTCCGTCTTCTCTGACCCGGATAATGTTAGCATGAAGCTAACAGCAGCCATGTTTACATGTTTAGTGAGATGAACAGACTTCTTGATGAACTCGTTCTCAACATTTTTATTTATTCTTTATCAAAACTGTAAACTTCCGAATAAGGTCGGCAGAGTGGCCGGTTTGGGGTGGGGCTTGTAACCGATCCGCTCATTGATTAGCTCCGCCCTTGATGCTGCAGTGGAAGATGATGATGAGGCAGAGGCTCCGCCCCCAATGATGTCAACACTGACCACGGAAGCCCCGCCCACCCCTCCTGACTCCGCCTCCTCCCTCTGACGTTTCCTGGCCTGTCAATCAAAAAAAATATATCATTATTTGAGAAGGATTAAAAATATAAAAACATTCACAGATGCATTATGGATCTGATTAATTTAAACGCTTGAAACAAACATATTGATTATCAGCATTGATCATAAGAACCTCAAGCTCCTTCTTGACGCTCTCGAACTCTTCAGTGTCGTCGATCTTCAGCTCCAGACGAGTCGGTTTCCTCCTCAACATGGTCGTTCTGGATCAGAGCGGATTTTAATGATGTCAACATTTCTGTATTTGAAACTCAGTTTGTTTGTTGCCTCAAAGTAAAAATAATACTGACTGGCACCCAACAATATATCAACATTTACTGACCTTATAAAAAAGACACGAGGAGATCATCTGACCCTCTCACAATCTTTGAATTATAAAAACAATAACAACGTTTTCCCGATAAACTATCAGGAGTCAAAAAAGGCAGGAAAATCAAACATCAAGTTAACCGGTGACGCCAGAGCAGCACCGGACCTTCCTAGACTGGTCCTTCTTAGACTGGACCTTCATTGACTGGTCCTTCTTAGACTGGACCTTCTCAGACTGGACCTTCTCAGACTGGTCCTTCTTTAACTGGCCCCTCTTAGACTGGTCCTTCTTAGACTGGACCTTCTTTGACTGGACCTTCTTAGACTGGTCCCTCTTAGACTGGACCTTCTTTGACTGGACCTTCTCAGACTGGACCTTCTCAGACTGGACCTTCTCAGACTGGACCTTCTTAGACTGGACCTTCTTTAACTGGTCCCTCTTAGACTGGTACTTCTTAGACTGGACCTTCTTTGACTGGACCTTCTTTAACTGGTCCTTCTTAGACTGGACCTTCTTAGACTGGACCTTCTTAGACTGGTCCTTCTTTAACTGGTCCTTCTTAGACTGGTCCTTCTCAGACTGGACCTTCTTTAACTGGTCCTTCTTAGACTGGACCTTCTCAGACTGGACCTTCTCAGACTGGACCTTCTTAGACTGGTCCTTCTTAGACTGGACCTTCTTTAACTGGTCCTTCTCAGACTGGACCTTCTCAGACTGGACCTTCTTAGACTGGACCTTCTCAGACTGGTCCTTCTTAGACTGGACCTTCTTTGACTGGTCCTACACAAACTGGACCTTCTTAGACTGGTCCTACTCAAACTGGACCTTCTTTAACTGGTCCTTCTCAGACTGGACCTTCTTTAACTGGTCCTTCTTAGACTGGTCCTTCTTTAACTGGTCCTTCTTAGACTGGACCTTCTCAGACTGGTCCTTCTTTAACTGGCCCCTCTTAGACTGGTCCTTCTTAGACTGGACCTTCATTGACTTGTCCTTCTTAGACTGGACCTTCTCAGACTGGACCTTCTTAGACTGGTCCCTCTTAGACTGGTCCCTCTTAGACTGGACCTTCTTTGACTGGACCTTCTCAGACTGGACCTTCTTTGACTGGACCTTCTTTGACTGGACCTTCTCAGACTGGACCTTCTTAGACTGGTCCCTCTTAGACTGGACCTTCTTTGACTGGACCTTCTCAGACTGGTCCTTCTCAGACTGGACCTTCTCAGACTGGACCTTCTCAGACTGGTCCCTCTTAGACTGGACCTTCTTTGACTGGACCTTCTCAGACTGGTCCTTCTTAGACTGGTCCTTCTTAGACTGGACCTACTCAAACTGGACCTTCTTAGACTGGTCCTTCTTTAACTGGTCCTTCTTTAACTGGTCTTTCTTTAACTGGTCCTTCTCAGACTGGTCCTTCTTAGACTGGACCACCGTTAATTTGTCTGAAACTGGTCTAGTCTCAGGGTAACTGGGAGCCCTGGTTTCTTACTCACACTGAATGTCACAGATAAGCTAAGCTAACTGGCTAACGTCTGTTTTAACCTTTCAAAAGAGTAACCGGAAGCAGAGTTCCCGCGCTCAGAACTCACCGTCTCACGGTAGATATGTATTTAACGGAAGAGAGAAAGTACCTGAAAGGTGTGCTCCGGTGTCCCCGCGGATGTGTGTCTCTCTTGTTCGTGTTTACTGCAGCCGGTGTTATGTCGAAAAGTGCTACCTATCGAGATTTGATACCAAGTTGTTGTGCGCATGAGCAGAGGAGCCACAATCTCGTCGTTAGAGTTTAAATAAAGAGTTTGTAAAGTGTTTTAAAAAGCTCCCTGACTGTGATACTGGCACAGGTGTAAAATAAAAGGTTCACACCTGGGATATTTTATGATTCGCGTAGAGGAAGCATTTTTCAACAGGCAGCTAAACTCGATGATACACTAGGAAAACAAACACACTTGAACCGGAAGCTGACTGCGTGTTTACATCCGGGTCAGTCGGCACGGAGACGCAGTAGCTTCGCGTGTTCTCAGGTGAAAGAATAAGGTGAGTTTAAAACTAAAACATTTTTAAAGTGAAGTTTATAAAAGCACCTGATTGACGTCATACGTCCTGCGGCTCAGCTGTATGCGTGTGACGTCAGTGAGACTCGCTTGTTCTGTTTGTGGGTGCTGATGCTAATGCTAATGTTAGCAGTGAGCCCTATGAGTGAACCGCGTTTTCTTCTCCTGTTTTCTCTCCAAAATATTTATCCGAAGTCAGTCTGATAATCGATTAATGTTGGAAGACCTGCTCTTTGATTAAACTTAGGTGTTAAAATAATTAAAGTAAAATGAAAGAAAGTCATTATACCACCCTGCTGTTCACACACTTTAACTTTCACTGCACATTTCGTTTATATTTCTTTTTTTATCTTACTATTCTGATTTGTTCTTTATATTTGTATTTCCTACTTCTGTGTCTCCCCGCGCGGGATCAATAAAGTCTGATCTTATTTAATGTAGTGAAACAGAAACCACAGAAGAAGAGTTTACATGTTGAATGAAAGGATTGTATCAGGAGCTTTCTCTCTGTATCACATTGAAACTCATTCATCATGTACTAGCGTTGCCACCTTCCAAGCAGAAACATAAAGGACACCCAGCGGGGTGCAACTCAGTAGGGGCCTGACCACCACTGGCCCAACGGTGGGGTGGGGCACCAGTTGTGGTGAATCATGATTTAAAACGTGGTTTTAGTGAAGTAATAAGAGTCATACTTAAAGTTTTAAGTGCTTTATTAACACCTTCTTTTCTGAAATAATTCACAAAAACTCAAAACTTGAGTGTAAAGGCAGATACAGTAATGTATGCACAATGAAATGCACCTAACAGGACTTCAGAAGATGATTACTACTAGGTAGGCCTATTTAATTTACAACTTAACTTAAACTTCAAATAAAGTTATTAACTTAACATTAATTCATTAACAGAGTAATATTGAAGTGCTTTTGACACTGCTGTAACATAGAGGGGAGCAGTAAGATGACAGGTTTTTAATTACATGAACAGTACAAATTTAATAGTATTTTTATTCATTATTCTGTCATTTGTTGTTTTCTCATGAAATCATGAATGATACTATTAATATGGTTTTGAACTATTTTCTTATTGTATTAATGAAGTGTCTACTGTCGATATATTGATGTTGTATTGATGATATCTCGCCCAGGCCAAACTGTGAATACAGATTTGGCTAAAATAAATGTCATCTTTTTGTTTTACGTACCGAAAAATGTTCACACTATCCAAACTATACTGGAATAACCTATCTATAAACATCGGAGAAACTATATCAAGTAGGCCTACAATAGTTTCCTTTACATTATATTCATTTTCACTGACACTGTCAAGCCAGGCATTACTTTCTACTCACGTCTGTATTTCTATCCGTTTACCTATCTGGCGTTCTTTAGGCTCCGTCTTCCTCGGTAGATTTCTTGTCATTAATTTGTATTTTTTTTTAACGTTGAAATATTTCTGGAGGTAAAAGAGAACGTTTGTCTGTTTAATCATTAACCTCTCTGTCTGTCATTTCCCCCGCAGCCTCTGGGGGGCGACAGCAGCAGCACAAGAAGAAAAAGAAGGGTATAAAAATGTCAGACGAGGAGGATGCGGCGCCGGCCGTGAAGAGGAGTCGAGTCTTCTACGGAAGCCTGGAGGAGAAAGAGCGCGAGCGTCTGAGCTCAGAGATGGCGAGCAGCACCGGAAGTAATGCGGTGAAGGCGGGAATCGAGGCTGGAAACATCAACATCTCGTCAGGTGGGTCTGGCATCATGAAACTACAGGATGTAATCATGATGTGTGTCAGAGACTCAATTTCCCATGATGCCCTGCAGGGGAGACCATGGAGATGGAGGAGCGTGTCAGCGAGCGGCAGCAGGATGCACTCGCCGCATTCGAGCGGCGGCGGCGAGCAAGACAAATCACCGTCTCCACGGACGACGCAGAGGTGAAAGCTGGCCTACGAGCACTCGGGGAGCCAATCACGTTGTTCGGAGAGGGACCAGCTGACCGCAGAGAGAGGTGAGGAAAAAAATGAAACAAAAAAATTTGACCTTCATTTTAAAAAATACACGGATACAAACATGTGTGTGTGTGTTTGTGATATCAGGCTTCGCAGTGTCCTCTCTGTGGTCGGTCCGGACGCTCTGAAGAAGTCGAGGAGAGATGAAGAGAGGGCGAAGAGATCCCAGGACGAGGTCAGCACACGCACGCACACACACACACACACACACACCTACACGCACAGGTAATCTAAAATCTTTTGATTTGATGTTTACATGTAGACACGCTCGAATTAATTTAATTCTTTTAATTTAAATTTGAAACGTTTCTTCTTTCTGACCAATCACAGTGCCAGCAGACGTGGTACCATGAAGGCTCCGCCTTCCTAAAGGAGGCCCGCCTCTGGTTGGCCAAATACTCTCTGCCTCGGTAAGTCTTTAGTCCGGTCTCTGTAAAGTGACAGATCTATGATCACCTCTTTCTGTGTCTTTGTCTAAATGATCCTGTCTGTGATTGGCTGATCAGGGCAATGAGGCGTCTGGAGGCTGCACGCGCTCAGAGGGACGTTTCCGAGGCCACCAGGACGTTGAAACAGCAGGAGCTGCACAAGAGTCTGAGAGTGAGAGAGAGCAACACACACACACACAAACACACACACATACAATAAAAATGTTATTAACACCTTCAATGAAAAACAGAATAGATGTCTTCATTTCTTCTTCTTCTTCTTCTTCTTCAGAATCTGAACAACTTCTGCAGTCAGATCGGAGACGATCGGCCAATCAGCTTCTGCCACTTCAGCCCCGACTCCAAAATGCTGGCCACTGCCTCCTGGTGAGAAGCCCCACCCACATTAGGATCAGCACACTTAGCACACTAACCCTGACTGCAGTGTGCATGTACATTCAGACTTAGCATTATATCATAGATGATCAGACATGATCCTGTTCTGATGAAGCTAATGCTAACATGCTAACATGCTGACACCCCCCCCCCCCCCATCCCCATCCCCTACAGGAGCGGTCTGTGTAAGCTGTGGTCAGTCCCTGACTGTAACCTGATCCGTACACTCAGAGGTGGGTGGGGCTTCATATTTATTTATATTTTATGTCAATGTGAAGATTTCCTATATTACTGAGGTCCTGCCCTCTTCTTTGTCTCTGCGCTCTGATTGGCTGCAGGGCACAACACCAACGTGGGAGCCATTGTGTTCCGCCCACAGGCCGGAGTCTCTCTCGACCAATCAGACGTCAGCCTTGCCTCATGTGCTGCAGATGGATCTGTAAAGCTGTGGAACCTAGAGAGGTGAGGGGGCGGGGCTTTGTCAGAAAAATAACCACGGCCATCTCCTTAAATGGTCACTCACTTATGTCTTCCTCTCTCTGGTTACCGTAGTGATGAGCCGGTGGCTGACATAGAGGGTCACAGTGAGCGAGTCTCTCGAGTGTCCTGGCATCCTTCTGGAAGGTTCCTGGGAACAACCAGGTACACGCGCACACACACAAACAGACTTAGACACACACACAGACACACACACACTCACATTATTCAACCATCTCTCTCTCTCCCTCTCCCTCTCTCTCTCGCTGTAGTTATGATAACTCGTGGCGTCTGTGGGATCTGGAGGTTCAGGAGGAAATTCTTCATCAGGAAGGTCACAGTAAAGGAGTCCACGACCTCGGCTTTCACCCTGACGGCTCATTGGCTGCTACAGGGTAATAAACACACTGACCTGAGCTCTTAGGGTTATGTGGTCATGGTCATGGTCGTAGTTATGGTTATGTGGTTATGGTCGTGGGCCGCCTGTCTGTGTGACTTCGCCCCCCTTTCAGTGACTAACCACCTCTCATTCTGACCACCTGTGTCCTTTCTGCTATTGTCCAATCAGAGGGTTAGATGCGTTTGGAAGAGTGTGGGACCTTCGGACGGGACGCTGCGTCGTCTTCCTGGAGGGACACCTGAAGGAAATCTACAGCCTGCACTTCTCGCCAAATGGGTCAGCCAATCACAGAGCAGCTCACTGTAAACACAGCCAATCACAGAGCAGCTCACTGTAAACACAGCCAATCACGGAGAGCATGTTATTTGTCAAAACAAACTCTCATCTGTGTCTGTGTTCGTGTGTGTGCAGGTATCATTTGGCCACAGGAAGTGGCGATAACACCTGTAAGGTCTGGGAGCTAAGAAACAGGAAGTGCTTGTACACAGTCCCCGCCCACCAGAACCTGCTGTCAGCTGTTCGCTTCCAACGTAAACAAAAACATGTTTATTTTTCTCTTTTTATATCAAAAACTGCTCGTGTTTGTCTGTGACCTCACTTCCTGTTTCTATCTCTGACATCACTTCCTGCTCCGTGTGCAGCCACAGACGGTCACTTCCTGTTGACTGGAGCATACGACAACACAGCAAAGGTTTGGAGTCACCCAGGCTGGACGCCGCTAAAGACTCTTGCCGGACACGAGGGGAAGGTATGTTTTGTGCTATGATTGGTCCTTTGAGACGCTGCTGATTGGAGGAGACTTCTCAACTCTCATTAACACGTTTTTTTTCTCAGGTGATGGGCGTCGACGTGTCACCTGATGGGAAGCTCATCGCCACCAGCTCCTACGACCGAACCTTCAAGCTCTGGCTGTCTGAGTGATGTCATGATGATGTCATGATGTCACGGCAGAGGCAGAACATGGAGCTGAAATAGTTTTTTGTTTTCTGACAAATACATTTTCTTTTTATGTTTTTTAAATAAAATTGTCTTTTCTGGATTTTGTTTCTTTCGTTGTTTTGTTGATTCATGGAAAACGATGAAACAGTCAGAGGTCAAAAGGTAAACAGATTGTGGAAAAACAAAACATGAGGTAAAAAAGGCGGTGATGATAAGCAGACGGTTTTTAACCCAACGTCTCTGAGGAGATGATCCTGAAACGTTCTCTCTCCACATCTGGAACGAGAAGGCAGTCTCTCTCTCCACATCTGGAAAAAGAAGGCAGTCTCTCTCTCCACATCTGGAAAAAGAAGGCAGTCTCTCTCTCCACATCTGGAACATGAAGGACATTCTCTCTCCACATCTGGAAAAAGAAGGCAGTCTCTCTCTCCACATCTGGAATATGAAGGACATTCTCTCTCTTCACATCTGGAACATGAAGGACATTATCTCTCTCCACATCTGGAACATGAAGGACATTATCTCTCTCCACATCTGGAACAAGAAGGCTGTCTCTCTCCACATCTGGAACATAAAGGACATTCTCTCCACATCTGGAACAAGAAGGCTGTCTTTCTCCACATCTGGAACATGAAGGACATTCTCTCTCCACATCTGGAACATGAAGGACATTCTCTCTCCACATCTGGAACAAGAAGGCAGTCGCTCTCCACATCTGGAACATGAAGGACATTCTCTCTCTCCACATCTGGAACATGAAGGACATTATCTCTCCACATCTGGAACAAGAAGGCTGTCTCTCTCTCCACATCTGGAACATAAAGGACATTCTCTCCACATCTGGAACAAGAAGGCTGTCTCTCTCTCCACATCTGGAACATGAAGGCAGTCTCTCTCCACATCTGGAACATGAAGGACATTCTCTCTCCACATCTGGAACATGAAGGACATTCTCTCTCTCCACATCTGGAACATGAAGGACATTCTCTCTCTCCACATCTGGAACAAGAAGGCAGTCTCTCTCCACATCTGGAACAAGAAGGCAGTCTCTCTCCACATCTGGAACATGAAGGACATTCTCTCTCTCGCCCCATCTGGAACATGAAGGACATTCTCTCTCTCCACATCTGGAACAAGAAGACAGCCTCTCTCCACATCTGGAACATGAAGGACATTCTCTCTCTCGCCCCATCTGGAACATGAAGGACATTCTCTCTCTCCACATCTGGAACATGAAGGACATTCTCTCTCTCTCTCTCTCCACATCTGGAACAAGAAGGCAGTCTCTCTCCACATCTGGAACATGAAGGACATTCTCTCTATCTCTCCACATCTGGAACAAGAAGGCAGTCTCTCTCTCCACATCCGGAACAAGAAGGCAGTCTCTCTCTCTCTCCACATCTGGAACAAGAAGGACATTCTCTCTCTCTCTCTCCACATCTGGAACAAGAAGGCAGTCTCTCTCTCTCTCCACATCTGGAACATGAAGGACATTCTTTCCACATCTGGAACATGAAGGACATTCTCTCTCTCTCTCTCCACATCTGGAACAAGAAGGCAGTCTCTCTCTCCACATCTGGAACAAGAAGGCGGTCTCTCTCTCCACATCTGGAACAAGAAGGCAGTCTCTCTCTCCACATCTGGAACAAGAAGGACATTCTCTCTCTCTCTCCACATCTGGAACAAGAAGGACATTCTCTCTCTCTCTCTCCCTGATCTGCATCTCATTTCATAGCTTCCAACCAGTATACATTTGTGCCAGTTCATAAACCATCACTTTAGAGAGGCTGAGACATGTTCTTGTCTTTTACCCTTCACACAAAGCATGTCTCCATAAGGATCAGGTCTAAGTCAGGACCAGGAACTTTTTTAAAACAAGAGTTCTCTCGGGTCGTGATACAGGGACAGATAAGTACACCTGTTTAATTTTCCATGAAGAGGTAATATAGCACACTGTTTGCTATTTAAGTCTTCCTTTAATAAACGTTAAGTTCTCAGCTGTGGCTTATAAACCACAGAAGAAGAGTTAGTCTGGACTCATGACCTGACAAACATCGTTTTTATCTTAACTATTGTTCATAGCTGTCATTATAAATAAAGTTTCTTTGAAACAAAGTAAAAAAAACGCCCCCTCGTGACTGAGTCACGTGAGCGGTCTGCATCGTGACGTGCCATCAGCTGACTGCAGTCCTGAGGAAGAAGAAGAAGATAAATCGTCGGTCGACCTTCATCAGTCGGTGAATCTTTCCGCTGTTTCCTTCAACATGGCGAGTCAGTCTCAGGGCATCCAGCAGCTGCTGCAGGCAGAGAAGAGAGCCGCCGAGAAGGTGGCTGAAGCCCGCAAGCGTGAGTACTAGAGGCCCGGGTGTGAGGGCCTGCACAGGCCCGGAGCCAGACCGAGCGGCTTATACCGGACAAAACACCGGATAAACACCGGATAAACACCGGATACAACCCCGGTCAATGCTCCGGAGAGTCTGCGGAATATGAGAGAGAGAGTATGGAGGATAAAACCAGAAAAATTAGAAACGGGAGAGATGTGAAGCCCACCGAGCTAACGGATCATCTGCTTATATTTATTTTAACATTAATATTGCGTTAATTTGTATCTTATAATCATTCTATATTGTGTTTCAAAGTTCAGACAGCAGATTGATGTTAAGTGAGTGAGATGGTTTGAACCCTCCGGACTCCTGTTCATTTCTAAACTGGTTTTTCAGTCTCTATCACGGAGGTCCGCGCGCTTCCTGCGGGTAATAACCCCGGTAAAAGCAGGAAATAAAAACCGATTAATAAATTAAATGTGAGCCGAATTCAAGACTGTGTCCTGAAATTTCTGATACGAGTTTAAAGTGACGTCATTTCATTTTATCTTTGTCTTTAAAAACATGTTGTACAACAGAGGCTAAAGTTTGAATGGCGTTTGGTGAAGTCATCAAAGCTCGAGTTGTTTGATTGTTGACACTATGGAAACCCTGAGTGGACAAACTTCCCTACATTTGATTCATGGTGTTATCTCGGCGTTACTGCTGCTCATGGTCAAACATTTTGAATGGGACTGAAATATTACTGAAGATCATTTCCATAAATGAATTCATTTGGTTGTTGATGATTTAATGGTTTAAGCCTCCTGGCTGTGTTTACACTGAATTCTCTTTAATCCTTCACTTATTAGATAAAATCGTCTGCGCTCATTAAAACGTCAATGAACCAGAACTTCCCTCACTTCCTGATTACTCAGCGTGAGTCAGCCGCTGAGCATCATGGGATGTGGTGTTCTTGTCTGGTGATAAAGAGTCATACAGACCGACCAGAGAGAGAGGATGATTGATTCAATCAGCTCAGACTCAAATGATTGGATCTGTTTTTCTAACGGTCGATGGCGTTAGCCTCGCTCCTCCGACTTATCCAAACTTTCACAACCTGTTTGAGTTATAGACAGCGTGCAGGAGTTTGTCTACAATTTGTGATGATTAATAACAATAAATAAAACAATATTGGGTGTTTAGGACTTCTGTTTCTGTTGCCATGGTGACAAACGTGTATCTCTGTCTCTCTGTCGCCCCCTGTAGGTAAGAACCGCCGTCTGAAGCAGGCTAAAGAAGAAGCTCAGGCTGAGATAGAACAGTATCGTCTGCAGAGAGAGAAAGAGTTCAAGACCAAAGAGGCCGCTGTACGTACACACCTTCACACCACTACACACACACCAGTACACAACTACACAACTACACACACCACTACAAACACCTTCACACGCCTACATGCTACAGTACTGCATTAATACTGTTTTTCTGTTTTGTTGTGATGTCAGGCACTTGGTTCCCATGGTAACAGCGCGGTGGAGGTGGACAGGGACACGGTCGAGCGGATGGGTCGTATCCAGAACAGTTACCGTGGTAACAGGGAGACAGTGTTGGGCGAGCTGCTGCGGCACGTCTGTGACATCCAGCCAGAGTTTCACGCCAACTACCGTGTGGCTGGCTGAGGGGGCGGAGCCATTCATGTAAACAAGCGGTGGAGTTAAGGCGGTAGGGGGCGGGGTAAACAGAGACGTGGATGTTAGCAACACTAGCTCGGTTAGCTTCTGTCACAGCAAAAACAGTTCCTTTTTATTTCAAGTTTTTTTGTGGCTGAAACTTAAACATACAGAGCTTTTATTTTGAAGTTGCATTCTTCCTGTTTCCTGCTCCAAAAATAAAAAAACAGTAAATGTTGTTACTGTGTCGATGTTTACGAAATATTTATAAATATAAGAATCATTTTGTTTGTCAAAGCTTAACCTTAAATCCTCCTGAACTTAAATTAAAGTCTTTATTTACTGTGAAGAGAATGTGAGGCGTCAGTTTGAAAAGAACCAATCAGGCATCAGTTATAACTCTAGATGACCTGATTGGCTGAAAAAGGCTTTTATTGTGGAACTTTTGTGCTTTGCTGTATTTTTGTGTTTGTTTCCTGTATGTGACCATGTGACTTCCTGTTGACTTTTGTGAGGTGATGTAAAACAGAAAATATTAAAGTGAATGGTGATTGGCTGAACCTGTGTGATTCTACTCTGTGATTGGCTGAAATTAATCAGGTCTTATGCTGCATTCAGGTGCTCCTAGTTTCTGAGTTGTGAAGTCATTCTTCTGACTTCAGTGTGCTCACGTGATTTCAGAAAGTCTGAATGTGTAACAGCAAAAACAGCGTTGATGCTCCGAAGAAGATCAGAGAAATGCAACTTAAAAGTTACATTTGAGCAAAGAGTTGATGGTCAATACGTGGATAAATAAAAAGTATGTTAACAAACTAAACATATTTTTCCACCATGTGACGATGATTCTGACGTCGAGTCGAGAAGTCGGGCACCTCATTCTGTTCCGGCTTGTTGTTCCGACTTGAGTAGGTGTTCATGTTAATTTCACAACTCGGAAACTCGTTTTTCCCATCTTTCCTAAACCACATGAATGCAGCATAACGGTAAATAAGAGGCATCCCTCTGGATGTCTTCAGGTTACTGAGATATCATCATGATGCTGATTGGTTTAAAGAAGGCGAGCTTCATCAGGTGTGTCCTCGAGAGGAGAAGAAAACACTTTCTGAACGATTGTTCATGAGGAGGTAGAGGACGTCTGACACACACACACGCACGCACACACACAGACAGACACACAGAGACACACACACACACACACACACGCACACACACAGACAGACACGCAGACAGACACACAGACACGCACGCACAGACACAATGATCAAACAAGTAAAACGTTAATTGGTATAACATTTATAAATTATGATATATATAAGTGTGTGTGGTTGTGATTATATTAGTATATAATTTTCTGTCGGCCTCACGCGCTGGTCACCTGACCTCCTCACTACAAACAGCACATACGTGGCTCACACGGAGTCCCGCCCTTCACCCCTCGACTCGTCCTCTGATTGGTTCAAACTAGATATCTAAACAGTTTTCTCCACTTATTTTAGCTCCTCCCCCGCGTTCCTCATGCATACGTCATGACGCACGGAAGCGGCGCAGCGGAGAAGAAGACGGTGAGGAGAAGTTGAACAAGCGAGCGACTTTCTCTTTTCTTTGTGTCTTTTCTCTTGTTGTGAGCCGGAGGTGTCAGACTTCAGAGCCAACCGGAGGAGGAGAAAAAGAAGAGTTCGTGGGAGATTTAGAGGTGAGCTCGAGCTGTGTGTGTGTGTGTGTGTGTGTGTTTCAGTTTATGTGTGTTACTCTGTCAGTGACCTCTGCTGCTACACACCAGCACACTGTCGGCTACCGTACACATGTCCATAGACAAGAGTTACATTTTAAGGCTTTCTTTTAAATAGCCGGCATTATGGACGTGTTAGATGCACACCTGTGACAGTGTGAGTTCAGGACTGTCTGACAGGTAATTCGGCAGGTATATAATTGACCTGCAGAGCCTTCATGTCCACGAACACCAGCCTCTGATGAGCTGATGTCTGTGGATGCTCGCCGCCGTTTTCCTGTGGTGTGCTTGAGGAAGTAGAGAGGATTTAAAGGAGATCTGGAAAAGGTGTTTATAAACTTTAATGTACAATTGGCACATTATTAGTTCGCTGAAAGGCAGGTGTGGAGTTGACGTCTAGCGCGTGCACACGTAGGTAATTACAGCTGACAGTTTCTTTAATGACGCCCGCAGCTCTGTGCTGAGATTCTGCGTCACCTGGGTCAGAGGACCTGTTATTACACCCAGCAGAAATAAGTGAGACGTAGAGACGGTCTGACGTCACACGAGCAGCAGGTGAATCTTTACAGCACGAGCATATGACAGCTCTGTGTACCAGGCTGATAAATCACTGATAAATCACTGATAATTTAACACTGCGAGAAGAACAGCAGTCACGTGACCCCGTCCAGGTGTGAACCCCGTGTGTGCAGGTGATGTGTGTGTGTGTGCGTGATGTGATTTTTTTTTTTTTTTACCTACTGCAATTGCACTTTATAACGACTCCCCTTTAAGTAAGGACAGAAGACATTTAAACTTTTAAACTTTAGCCTGAGCTGCATATATCATATGTCAAACTGTATTGTGGGCTCATGGTTTTTTGTATGGGTGGGATGTATATATGTGTTGTGTTGTGTGTTTGTATGTACGGTGGCTGCTGGAACACCTAAATGTCCCTGCTGGGATGAATAAAGTGTATCTTATCTTATCTTATCTTATGTGAGATGTGTTGTGTGTGTGTCTGTGGTACCGATAAAGGTGTGATGACCCGTTGGTCGAAGTTCAGACACGTTGCTGATTCGTTCAGGGTCAGTAGCGCTTGCTTCAATCTGATTGGCTGATGACACATCTGCAGGTGTAAAACACCTGAGCAGGTGAAAGTCTTCATAATTATGTCAAGTTGTCAGGGACAGGGTTAGATAAATTTGTGTAATTTACAGGATAAATCCTGCAGCGCAGTTACCACCAACTCTCAGCAGACGCTCCTTTCTGCACTCTGCGTGGCTGTTAGTGCCCCCTGGTGGTGAATTAGATGATTTTTACAGTGAAGCTGATTTAAAGATCACTTCATTTAATGGATCCTTTAAACACAAACGGCGCTGCTGCACAGAGACGCTGTTTGTGCTGCTGTGCAGTTACAGGAGTGTTTAACCCTTTGTGTGCGTTCTTGACTCGTTTCAGAGGTCAGGGGGCTGAAAGCGATACAATCCTTTTGCGAGTCAGGCCCTCAGTGCAGCAGAGGATCATGGGATGTCTGAGGTCTGCAGGTGTATGTGAGACATTTTTGACCTGATGGTGGCGCTAACAGTCATACTTTGAAGTTAAAAGTCAAAGGGAAGGTGGTCCTTGAGGATTTTCAAAGTAAAATTATTTATTTTTTTAAAGTCGTCTGACTTTAAAATGGGCGAGTGACATTAAAAGAGAGAGATTTATTTAGACTCAAAGTGATGCTGACTTACTAACAGAAAACAGGAAGTTAAGTGTTGCCGGTGGCGTCGACTGACCTTCCTGTTAATGTTAACGATGTTCTGATCTAATTGGCTGATGGCAGACAGCCCCTCAGAGTGCTCTGATTGGCTTGTTCTGGCTCTTGTAGCCTCGGGGCCTGACAGCCAATCAGATTACAGCAGAGGTCCTGCTTACATACGTCAGGCTGTTACCACGGTAATGGTTCAGGGTCGAGCCGGTCATCACCAGGGTGAGGATTAGGAAGAGGAAGGTAACAGACTCTGAGATGCTACGTGTTTAAAACACAGTCGCAAATAAGTTAACAGTGTTTGGAAAAGTGGGAGGAGCTGGAGAGGAGCGAGGGTTCAGACCGTGACCTTAAGGAGCTGGACGATGTTCCCTAAAAATAAAACCTTCTACAAATGACAGACGCCCAAAAACAAGTTAAACTTTGATCTTCTCTGTGAACTGCCCCTCGGGGGTTAATAAAGTCACCTGACTTTCTCTCCAGGGGTCAAAGTTTAAGCTGTAAACTGGTTTCAGGGTCCAGCAGGATACTGGTGTATGGGAGACACAGTCAGACCTGCTGATGATCTAACGTTTGTTTCTGCAGCTCTCATTGGACGTTTTCAGTCGTCAGTGAGCATGGTCATGTTTTAAACCGTAACACCAGATCGTCACGTCCACAGACGTACGCACACTTTCATGTGTTTTTGATGAAGGTTAGCTAACGGCAGTCTCAGTCAGTGCTTTGGGTTGGTGATGATTTAGATCAACACAGTCTCTGATGTCAGAATGGGAGGAGTCTGATCTCAGGGGCCACCGACCGTCTGACGGCGTTCATCTCCTCCTCTTTGGGTTTCTTTCAAACTTTACATTCTGAAGAAGAAGAACCCGGGCTCGTCTCCTCGTCCGTTAGAGCGCCACATTCAGCAACAACGGCTTGACTTGAAAACATGAAAGTAGTTCAAAGACGCAGGTGGACACAGACACTGAGAAGTTCTCCGTGGCGTGGAGCGGAAGGGAGCCTTTCTTGTTCAAACAAACTGCTTCAGAAGAATTCACCTCAATGCAGGAAGTCTTTCTGCTCCAAACCTCCTGTGGGGGGGGGGGTTGAGGGGGTGGGGGGGGGGGGTCACTGCTTGTGTTTCCTGTTCTGGGTGGATGAAGGTGATCTAAGGTTTTCTCTTTGTGCTCTAACAGACTTCACATGAACTCGTTTAGGCTAAAACAACATCAAAGCTAACGGCATGTTTAAATACGCAGGTGGCGATGTCATCGATATGTTGATATTCTTATCACATGTTTTGTTGCAGACTAGAAGCACATTAACCACAGCACCATGGACGCTGACCACAGCCACCACCATCATCACACTATGGCCCCGCCCACAACCAGCGGCCACGACCACGGAGGAGGAGGAGGAGAAGGAGAACATGAAGGACACGGAGGCATGGTGAGCTACATCACGCTAACGTGACATTAGCATCATGGAAGCTTAGAGTGCGTCCGAATGAGTCAAATGACCCCGAAGCATATATGCCGACCCACAATTCATTGCGGCCGAAACATTTAAAGTGAGTCGTGCATCCGTTCACATACATTAATGATGATGGGAAAGGGAAACAGATCATGTAAGAGCGTTTTTATCCAGATAAAGTTTCATTCACTTCAGAATACTTTGTGCAGTTGTTCATTTGTATAAAACATTCTGTATATTTTTCATAAATGTAATAATTAATATTTATTCTGATGTTGATTTCTGAGTGGACAGGAAGCTGATGGTTTCTCTTTTCTTTAAGCCTTTTATTTCACTTCGTCGTGGTAATCAGGATTATTTCACCGGTAAGAAGGCACAGGGGAAAGTTTTTTTAGATGCACTTTTAGTCGTCCATTTTCTGAACATTGTAGTTTCAACACGGCAGACCCACGTCATTAACCTCTGCCAGCCCGTCGCATTTAATGACGTGGCCTAGTGGAAATGTGGTCGGATTGTCAGAACAACACGATCGCCTTTCCCTAAGTCCTTTATGAATTCTCCTAACATCTTTCCTTAACCTCATGACGTTTTCCCCGGGGTTCTGGTGAAGTGGATAGTGAAAGGGGATAGGAGGGATGAACCCGTAATGTTTGACTGGCCGCTGGGTCTGTGATGTAGCCATCTGTCAGGAGGTTTCAGCCCCGCCCCCAGCCCCGCCACTTTGATCTAAGGTTAGGTATAGTCAATATTTCCAACATGGCGACCAGCATCGTTCTGCTTCAGAAACTCCGCCCCTGTTTTCTACACTGTACACTAACATACTCATGCAGCATGCTAACTTTTATTTTGTTTGTACACCCCCTGCTGACTGGCTAGTGAGCTCTCCATTGGACAGTCTGATAAAAGCAATGCATTGTGGGATGTTTCAGTATGACTAGTCAGCTCCTGTATCATGCTAACAGATTAAAGCTAAGCTAGCGTAGATCTGGTGATTTCTTGAATACACAGAATGAAGAACTACGACATCATAACAAACAACTTAACGTACGACACTCCGATTGACGACAAAGTGCTTAGCATGTTAGCATACAGAATTACAACGTCAGAAACAAAGGTTGAAAAACTATATTTCATATTTATCACGTCGTTGTTGTATTTATTCTGGTATTAAATGATGTCTTCGTTACATTCGTGCTAATAAAGCTAACTGAATTGAAATTGAGCTAGCATGCTAATGCTGTGCTTGTTGTTGCCTAGGTGATGACCTTCTACTTTGGCTACAACAACGTGGAGCTGCTGTTCACCGGGCTGCTCATCAACTCACCTGGAGGTCTCTAGCATCATTCTGATTATTGATTTTTAAACATTTATATTTCAGTTTGAACGTTTTTAGAATAACTTCCCCTCACCGCCTTCCTCTCTTCTAATCAGAGATGGTGGGTGCGTGTATCGGTGTCTTCCTATTGGCCGTCCTGTACGAGGGCCTAAAGATGGGCCGCGAGACGCTGCTCCGTCGCAGTCAGGTCAACGTCCGCTACAACTCCATGCCGCTGCCCGGGGCTGATGGGACAGTGCTAATGGAGACGCACAAGACCGTAGGGTAGGTCGCTAACGCTAACATCACTGCAAAGGGCTGTCAGAAAATTTAACTTTGATATGATTCTAGAAAAGTCAAACATTAATGATACCTGTTTGATACCATGGCAACAAGAAGAGTGTTAGACACTCGGTGTGGGATAATGAGGTCAACTGACGGGGAGGAGCTTAAGAAGAGCGAGAGTGAAACTTCTGACTGAAGAAAAGATTCTTCTAAGAATTGTACAGTTTGAAAACATGCGGTGTCACAGGAAGTGGGCAGAGCTTCTGATGGTGATGCTGAAGTGTTCAAAATGATAATATTTTAATATTAGAGATTAAAAATTAAATGTTTATTAAAAAAATCTAAATATATTCCACATAAAATAGAATAATTAATATAATGCATCATAATTCCATTGAATGATTATTATAATATATTCATGTGTTCGCTGTCAGCTCGCTGACTGACAGTCAGTGTGTGGAGGGGGTGGAGCTTCCGGTTGAACATAAGTCCCACCTCTCAAGACGCTCTCCCAGGTAACAGTGGAGTTCAGCTTGTGGTTCTGGTTCCGTGTGAGACGCTCCGGTCAGACCGTTCAGGAGCCAATCAGAGAACTCGTGAATAATGAATGAGCATCAGAAGGTTCTGATTGGAGCATCTATTCATACACACTGGTTTCCAGAAATGTTGGGACGTTTTGTAAATAAAACCAGAAAGTGAAGATTATTTAATAACATGTACATGTCTATTAATTAAAGAGAGGGAGAAGCTCACGGAGAGGCGGAGTCTGTCTGAAATAAAGAGAGGGAGAAGCTCACGGAGAGGCGGAGTCTGTCTGAAATAAAGAGGGGGAGGAGCTCACAGAGAGGCGGAGTCTGTCTGAAATAAAGAGAGGGAGGAGCTCACAGAGAGGCGAAGTCTGTCTGAAGAGGGGGAGGAGCTCACAGAGAGGCGGAGTCTGTCAGAAGCAAAGAGGGGGAGGAGCTCACAGAGAGGCGAAGTCTGTCTGAAGTAAAGAGGGGGAGGAGCTCACAGAGAGGCGGAGTCTGTCAGAAGCAAAGAGGGGGAGGAGCTCACAGAGAGGCGGAGTCTGTCAGAAATAAAGAGAGGGAGGAGCTCACAGAGACACTTTCTGTCTTTACATTTTTCACAGCGTCCCAACTTTTCTGATCCGATGTTCTTTTGAAGTCTGACTCTTAAAGATGGAGGACGTGTTTATCATCCTGTTTTCATGAACTTCTGTTAAAGTTTTTATAAACAGAAAATCTAAAAGCTGAATGACATTTTAACATTTAATGTTTCAATAATTTATTTAAGTTAAAATGTTGACATTTTCTGTTTCCTAAAAACCAAAACCTGAAGGTAACTTTGTATGAAGCTGTTTCGGCCTCCAGGTGGTGCTCTTCTGTCTGTGTTGAGGGGCTAACATGCTAAAACTGAAGCTGAGGCTAATACTGACATCAAACATAAATGTGGATATGGGAAATATTTGGAGCCACAGGTGAACAGTACTGCAAATGCTAACATGTCAAATGTTTTACAATGATATGTAAGCTGGGGGAAATATGCTAAGCTAGCAGTTTTTTAAGGTGATGGGATATCAAAATGAAAGTCCATGCAGTAATTCACAAGGCTAATGAAGATAACAGCTGATAGCATGTAGAAATGCTCAAAGGGATACTTCACCAGTTGAAACATGAATCTGTATTGACTTTTTGGCTCATGTGGATGAAAGACACCAACTCCTAGAATGCTCAGCACCGCAGGCCACTCCTACTGAGGTCCTCTATTTACAGACATATTTACTTCAACACATAAGGCCGTTTCCTCAACTGATTCTGAGATTTCTTGCTGAAGGAATTGGCATCTTGGAAGTTCCAAACAGACTCAATGTCTGTGTCCATAGATAGTCCGCCCCAGTCCGGGATGCACAACCATTCAAAAATACTACCAGGTTTCTAATGATACAAAGCTTAATGCAAATGGGTGAAGTATCCCTTTGAAAAAACATTTATTTGAATTAACATTTAGAATATTGAGTTAGCTATGCTAAAGTTAAAATAATTTGCAGTGCCTTCATGCTTACATCATGACAGAAGAGTTAAAATTACAATGCTAACGGTAATGCTAACCACCTCCTCTTGTTTCACAGACAGCGGATGTTAAGCCCCGCCCACTTCCTGCAGACCTTGTTACACATTGTTCAGGTGGTCGTCAGCTACTTCCTGATGCTCGTCTTTATGACCTACAACGCCTACCTCTGCATCGCCGTGGCAGCCGGCGCTGGCATGGGCTACTTCCTGTTCAGCTGGAGAAAGGCAGTGGTCGTCGACATCACCGAGCACTGCCATTAGCAGCTGGCTGCTGCTAGCTAGCATCTGTTCGTAAGGTTTAATTTCTGCTGATTACAATCGATAAACGCTAACTAAAAACTTTCACTGTAGGTTAGCCTGCTAGCCAACCTGGGACTACAAACCCCAGAGTGTTAGCGCATAAAAGAAAACTCTAAACTACAAATGTAACTCGGTAACCATGGTAACACCCTGCTGTAGGTTTACACACTAACGTATGTAGTTGCTGATTATAATATCAGCATTAAGCAGGAAACACTGACGTTGTATATTTTCAATTAATATCAAGTTTTTTTTTCTAAACTCCTGCTGGTGAGCCAGCCGACCAATCACAGCTCAGATCACCTCCAAAATTTCTGATTGGCTAAAATCACATCTAACTATTTTTTATTTTAGTGCCAACATCAGCACAGGTAGCGTTTATACTCGTTAACTTAGTTAGCGTCTCATCATGAGAACATAAGTAAACATTGATCTAGAAGATAATTTATTAGAAAATGTTTTACTAAAGTTTTTTATTGAAATAAAATAATTAAAATGTTTTTAATGTTTTCAGTTTCTACATTTTCCTTTTAAAAAAAAACAACAATTATTTCATCTTTTTTTAATATCCTTCTTGTCCGGGAGCCGGCCAATCAGGGCTCAGATGATTGTTCCCTTCTTCAATGTAAACGTCTTTTAAACTGTAAAACAAATCGCCATGAGATCAACGCCATTCATGAAAAACATGTTAAACAGCGAATCCTCTGGGCCACTGTCGGCCTTAACAAGACACCTGCTGCCTTAACGAGCCGACGCCCTGCTGCCTTAACGAACCAACCTATTAAGGACTGGCGGCCATGTTTGATCTGAAGAATTGATGGAGGACAGAAGTCACAGGAGAGTAAAGTCATCATGATACCAGAATTTTTTACTCGCTCTCTCTCTCCCCCTCCCTTCTCTCTCTCCCCCTCCCTTCTCTCTCTCTCCCCCTCCCTTCTCTCTCTCTCTCGCTCTCTCTCTCTCTCTGACAGTGTTGTCTGAGTACTTTTTGAAAGTCTGGATCATATCGTTTTAAGAAAAACGACGTACTGAAAAATATCCTCAAAGTAAATCGTAACAACGAATAGAACGTTGTTTGTTGGGAGAAAACAAAGTAAAAGTCGTTTGTTTCCAACATCGACCTCTTCTGACGTCTTTGTGAATTATTTTGACTTTTACCTTCCTGGTTCACACTGGGAGGTGGGTGGGGATTACTCACTGGACCAATCAGGTAGCAGGGACAGATGGTTTCTGGATTTTTACTCTGAAAACAAAACTCTCTTCTCTCTCTAAGTTTTGAATAAATTCCTTTAGAGGAGAGTGACCCCATGTGGACAGAAGTATAAGGACAGGTGTGTGCACACCTGTGCCGCTCTGTGTGATGTTATCGTCTCTGTGTCTGGTGTCTTTAAATGAAGTCCAGGTTTCTGATTCAAAGATGAAAACTGTGTGAAGGAAACTGTTTGTCTTTAAATGTAAGAACTGTCATAAATGCTGGAATTAAAAAACAAACTGAATAAAGTTTATGAATGAAGTCTCCGAGTCCTGCCTTTACAGATCATAATTATGTTATTTGTAATGCACATTACATTTCAAAGGGTTAATGTTTTTAAAGTTCATTTCATTTTTCCTGAAGTCTAAAAATCTGCTTCAAATGTAAATAAAAGAAACCAAACATCCACAAAGACTTGAGGGTTCATATTTATCCCCTCAGTTTGTGTCTTTGTTTTATTGTAATAATTATATTAATAATACATGATACTTAAATAGATCTTCTCTGAATACTCAAAGATGTTTAACAAAGAACATCTCTTGTTCTCACAAACATGACTCAAAGTCGTAACAGGAAGTCAAGCTAAATGTAAGCCTGTGCTGTAGATATTAATTATCAGACCTCTCCTCACCTGTAGGTGGCGGTAATGAGCGGCTCCTCGCCTGTAGGTGGCGGTAATGAGCGGCTCCTCACCTGTAGGTGGCGGTAATGAGCGGCTCCTCACCTGTAGGTGGCGGTATGCACCTTTAAGCTGTTTGCGATCCGCCAAAAGTCCCAGAGAAGAAGAAGCAGTTCCGGGTAGCAGGTGACAGGTTGATGTTTTGCTGTGGGTCAAATCAATCAGGGACGAGAATTCCTCCTTTTAATCATAAACACCGTTGATTTACCGGGAGGTGGATGCGTTCAGTTTGAGGATTCCTGATTCCCGTTACCGGAGCTCAGTCTCGGTCCTCCCGCTCTTTGTCGCGCACCGACCCTCTGATGGCCTCCAAGCGGCCGGACAGCTTCGACGGGCTCGGCTTCCGTGGCCGCGATGACCCGCTGTACGGAGCGGGCTACCCGGTGAGGAGCGCAGGAGGCCCCGCGGAGCTTCAGCACCACCACTGGGTCACCACGCCTCCGGACATCCCGGGGAGCCGCAACCTGCACCACGGAGAGCGGACACCTCAGTACGACGAGTCGCTGGGGGAGCCCGGTGCTCCGGGGGCTGCAGCGGGCTGGGACGGTCCTCAGCCAGGGGTACCTCCCGCAGGTAGTGGAGAGCTAACAGGCTAACAGGCTAACAGGCTACGTTAACTCACATTAGTGTCATCATGAGTTAGCTCACAGGCTAACTGAGCAGCTAACAGGCTAACTGATTAATTAGAATAATTGTATCTTTCATAAATTAAACTTGTATACCTTTATAAAATCTAATTAAGAAAAACAGAACCTCTCTTTTAGGATAGGATAATACTTTACAGCAACGTTACAGCTGCACAGACAAGAAAGCTCAAAACACACATTAAACAGAATAGATAAGATAAATAAAAATAAAAACAGGGCGTATATATACAGTACAAAATGAATGATGAAGTTAACTGGGGGGAATTGAGAATTGAAACAGTATTTACAGAGAATGACAAGATAAAGTGACAAGTGATGATTAAAGTGACTTGGTATGATAAGTAATGTAAACAGCAGAGAAGAGAGACAGTGTTGTACCACAGTAATGCAGAGTGCAGTTATATAATATAATGTAGTAAAATATAATATAATATAGTGCAATATGAACAATATAGTGTAATATAATGAAATGTTATATAATATAGAGTAGTATTATAATATATAGAATGTACAGTATATATGTATATATATTGATGCTAAATAATAATAATAATACAGTATAATAATCCAATGTTAGTAAGAGATTGATTTATCAGCAAATAATAACCCTGTTCAGACCGCCGTTTTTACGCCCCCGTGACGTTTTTCCTTCAATGTCATGAAGGCGTTATGGAGTGACGAAGTGATCCCCCCTCTATCCCGTCTTCAGATGGAGTAAGAGAGAAGAGATTGGATGAGCCAGCGAGGGAGAACAGTGCCGTGTGTGTCTGACTGTGTGTGTATGTGGAGCTCCTGCTGTGACACCGATATCACACCGTCACAGACTCATGTTCAAAGACGTGATGACGGCTGAGCTTAGTTATGGCGCGAAAGTGTTGCATTGTGGGAGTCTGATACCAACAGTCATGAAACAAAGATCGGTATCGGTCCTGATTGTGCTTCTCTAATTTTAACGATGAGGGTTTAAACTTTGAATAATGACCTCGTCTCATTTCAGAGCAGCTGAATCGATTTGCAGGCTTTGGAATCGGACTCGTCAGGTGAGAGCAAAGTTTCAAATCTTAAGTTAGAAAATTCACATTTATTAACCTTTCATCATAAAACGAGCCTGACGTGCGTGTGCGTGTGTGTGTGTAGCCTGTTCACAGAGAACGTCCTTGCTCACCCCTGTATCGTCTTCCGCAGACAGTGTCAGGTATGAGCTCACCTTTTTCCTTAACTGATTAAAAACTGCTGCTCTCTTCTGATTGGTTGTTTTCATACCAGGTGTTTTTAAATCTGACATTTTAATGATCGATAGAACTGAAAACAACAGAAGCTTTGGAAACGTGAGATCTTCAGTTTTCTAAATATTGTGTTGCCGTGGTAACAAACAGGTATCTATATTATGAGATTTTTATTAGAATCATATTAAAGTTTAAGATTCTGGTATGGAGACAGCCGTCCTCTCATTGGCTCTCAGTTTTATGTTCTGTTTATTAAGTTAATCATTTTTGTGTAAAACATGTTGCTTCGTGTTCCTCCTGCTGTTCTCTGATTGGCTGTTTGTCTCAGGTGAACTACCACGCCCGCTGTTACCACCTGACTCCGTTCAGCGCCGTCGCCGTCATGTACTCCATCACTAAAGCTCAGGTAGGAGTCACTGATAGCGGATTAGATTGACAAACCAGTTCATCATGACTGTTTGGATGAAATGAATCTTTCTGATCCCTACTTATGATCTCATTTGTTTACTGTTGTTTGTTTGTTGTTGTTGTTGTTTGTTTATTGTTTAGGGTCCGAAGTCTCTGTGGAAGGGGATGGGCAGCACCTTCATTGTTCACGGGATCTCACTGGGTGCTGAAGGCATCATCAGCGAATTAACACCGTTACCACGGTAACTAAACAGCACTGTATTATAATTGCAGTATGACTGTAGTGTGAGTGTGGTGTGACTGTAATGTGGCTGTGGTGTGAGTCTGGTGTGACTGTAATGTGACTGTCGTGTGAGTCTGGTGTGAGTGTAGAGTGAGTAATATGAGTGTAGGTAGTGTGAGTGTGAGTGTGGTGTGACTGTAGTGTAGCCTAATTGTGTGTTTGTGATTACAGGGAGCTTCCTCACAGGTGGAGCTGGAAACAGCTGTCTGGACATTTACTGCTGAAAGGGTCAGTTCACTTCTTCTTCTACTGACTTATCTATTTAACTTTATTTAAAAGCAAACAGCAGGACTTGTTTATTCTCTGATTATATTTATTTTCTTTATCTCCCCCCCTCTCTGCGTCTCTCACCCACAGGTTGACCGCTGTGGTGGCTCTTCCTTTTTACTGTGCCAGCCTGATCGAGACGGTCCAGGTGGATTATTGATGATTGATCAGAGTTTAATGTCTTTGTGTGACAGTCAGAATGATGTCATCGGGTACTGAGCGCTCGTGTCTTTGAGTTTCCTCTTCCTGTCTCCACAGAGCGAGATCGTGCGGGATGATGCGTCCTCTGGGCTGCTTGATTGTCTCCGTGAAGGTTTGACTCGTTTGTTTGCCGTTGGAGCTCCTCACAGCCGCCGTCTACTTCCTCTCAGCTCTCTGCTACTTCCTGCCGCGCTGCACGCCATCCTGCGTTACGCCATAGCTGCCTCTGTCCAGCGGGTGGCACTGTGGCTCCATCAGCGAGGACGGAAGCAGCGAGCAGACCCTTCCAACCCACTGGATGCATACTTCCCAGAGTTGGCGGCCGCATGGGCGGGGTCACTGGTGGCGGACATCATGCTGTTTCCTCTGGAGACAGCGCTGCACCGCCTCGGCCTGCAGGGAACGCGCACCATCATTGATGCCACAGACGGCGTGGTCGCTGTGGGAAGTGGTGGCAGCCCACTGGTGCTGCCTGTCAACACGCAGTACGATGGCTTCTCCGAGTGCCTCCATGCCATCCGCCGCAAGGAGGGCGTGGTCGGCTTTTACCGAGGCTTTGGCGCACTGGCGGCCCAGTACGCGTTGCACGGTGCGCTGCTCGCTGCTGCCAGGACGCTGCTGAGGCTGCTGCTGCTGGAAGGGAGGGGCTGCTAGAGACATTACCATGGAGACACAGCATCACAGATGGCAAGTTCCCACTCCAGATGCCATCACCATGACAACCAAACACCCTGTCAGGTTGTCAGCAACAACAAAAACATTTATTTATATAAACATGGAAAATATACAAAATAAAAGAAAAATGTTCAATAATCTCTCAAAAATATAAACAGACAGCTGGACCAGATCATGTGATTTTTACCCACACACACCATCACCATAGCAACCACTTAGTGATGCCATCAACCTCCCTGGAGTACCATAGCAACCAAAGAGTAGCCAATTTGTGCTGCCAAAGCAACCAGGAAGCGTTTAAACTCCACAGAACAAAGATACAGGTCATGTTTAGCCTAGCTTAGCATCAAGACTGAGAGAAGAAGGGAACCTGTTAGCCTAGCTTAGCATCAAGACTGAGAGAAGAATAGAACCTGTTAGCCTAGCTTAGCATCAAGACTGAGAGAAGAAGGGAACCTGTTAGTTTAGCTTCATTGAACACAAACTGTCTTTCTCTCGATAATACGCTAACTCTCAAAGTTTACGTCACTTCCTGATGTCACTTCCTGCCTGAAAAACAAAATGTTGTGGTGGTTGTGTGTCGCCATGGGGACGCAGTGTTACTTCCTGTTCCAGCATGATAGCATGGTCCTTATGATCCAGTCTTAAAATTCTGAAAGCTGATTGGTCAGCATCTCTTTGTGTAAATAATGCTGACACATCTGGAGACTCTATTTGTATAAAGCTGTAAAAACAAAGTATCAAAGAAATGTAGATGTAGAATAAATTATTGAAATCAGATAATTGAAGAACAAAATGAATCTCTCCTCATGTTTGTAAATTTATTCTAAATTAGAATCAGAAGAAAATAAAGTATTTTATTGTGAAGTTGAGTTTAAATCACTGCGTCTGCGCTCGTGTTTAGTTGTAAATGTCACACGTTGATACTGTGCTGTTAAATAAAATCTATGATTTAAATCTGTGTCAAGTTTCTGCTGCTTTAATTTACACTTACAAACAAACAAACAAACATACATACATAAACAAAGATTATTATTTATTAATAAACTCAGGAATAATTAAATACTCTGATTTCATACAGAAATGATTTATGTATTATTAAATCTTAACTATGAGAATAAAAACGTTTAACTTAATTTAAAATGTATTTTTTTTATCTTAATTTCTTGTTTTTGTTTATGCATTATTCTATTTCTTTCTATTTTAACCGTCTGTGATTTTTATTTAATGTATTTTATTGTTTTATTGCAAAATCAGATTTAAATGTTATAATTATTTTATATAATATTCTCATGTCGTTATTTTTATCTTAAATACTGAAAACGTTAGTCAATAATATTTTATTATTATTTATCATTTTATATTTATACTACATTTTTATAATACATTTATTTCTGTATTTATTTAGCCGTTTCCGGTTTTTGTTTTCAGCCAGAACTCATCAGCGGAACCTTCCTGTTTGTCGTTGTTTCCAGTCGGACTCTGTTTCTCGGCGCTCCTCCATGTGTTTTCTCCGCTGGTGTGTTTCTCTAGTGTGAGCGTTGTGTTTGTGTTCGGGGTTTTATCCGGTAAAGTCACGTTTTTAACGGACATGTCAGGTGGCGGGAGTCTCGCGGGCGGCGGGAGTTCTTTGTTCTCCGGGTTCCGGGTTCTGGGACTCTATTCGAACCACGTGCCGCACGCGCTCCGGTACCACAAGAAGCACCGGGAGTTTTACGTGGTGACGGCGGTCGGTAAATGTTTCCACACATACAATGTAAGAGTCTTCCCCGTTCTTTATACTCTCTGTTTGTCCTCTGACGGCCGCTGTACACCTTGTTATTATCACCTGATGACGTCATAGCAGGTATAGGTGCTGAGAGGTGTCATATATCACATATAATACTGTTTAATCACCTGAAACACACTTGTCAATGGATGAAGGGGTCCTTATTATTATTATTATTATTATCTAAGTACAATTTTTGGGCCTTACGGCCTTTATTAGACGGGACAGCTGAGGTCGGATTCGAACCCACGGCCGCTTAGCCTCTGTACAAGGGACGCCCGACATAACCGCTAGGACATCTGGCGCCCTGAAGGCTTCTTATTGTTGAAACTTTGACGTGATAGTGAACAAATAATATTAATACCTGTTCGCTTCCACGGCAACACAAAAAGAAGTGAAAGACGCCAAATATTGAGTAATCTATTGTTTTTAATAAATACATTTTGCAGACAAACGCACTCTGTTTAAACTGAACAAATATGTTATCAACATTGAGATTTGTGCAGCAGTTTGTCTGAAACGTTGGACGTACAGATCGTTCATTTAAAATCAAACTATAGAAACATTTATATTTAATTATTTAAGAACATGCATAAGTGCACCAATGATATTTATTCAAAGTGTTATTAAAGAAACATGAAACACTGAAGAGGCTGAATATTCTATCTTTGTGTTTTTGTTGGGTTTAAATAAAGTTTCAGATTTTGAACACATTTAGACGTGTTGACCAATGACTGATCAGCATGTTGATCACCTGATTATTTTTGATGTTTCAGGTGAACAGGTTGGGGATCGTTTCCGTCAGTGAGTACCTTTAAACTTTTAAATATCTTTAAAGTGGTGATGACGCTGCTGAGAGTTCTGCTCTCTGATTGGCTGCTGGTTTATGATATCATGTGGTTGTCTAGGTAACAGCCTATCGGACGACATCACCTGCGTTGCAGCAGATAGGATGTTGATGTTCGCCGCAGCCGGACGAGTTATCAGCGCCTTCGCCAGGAACAAAGAGGTGAAAAAACGTTATTATTTTATCCAATCGGCTTCAAAGATATGAAGCAGATGGGGCTCTATGGGGACTGACTCACTGCAGGAGACAGCCTCTAGTGGACACTGGAGGAACTGCATCATTTGAATTTTCTGTTTTGACCCAGTTTGCTCTCTGTAAAGGTGGTGATGCGTTACCATGGACACAAACAGGAAGTACGTCTGCTGCTCCCTCTGGGTGATCAGCTGATCTCTGCTGACAGCGGTGGTGATGTCATCGTATGGGATGTCCAGGAAGGAGGTGAGGAGGCGTGGCTTCACTTACTCTTCCCTGTGTGTTTATTATTCCAGTGCTGATAACCCATCATGCCTTGCTTTCTCCCTCTCAGATGTCTACCTGAGGCTGCAGTTTGACCCCGCCTCCTTTAATGTGTCCGCCATGATGCACCCAAGCACCTACCTGAACAAGGTTCTGTTGGGGAGCTCCCAGGGTGCACTGCAGCTGTGGAACATCAAGACGAGGTTAGCATGTTAGCAGTGTGTTCCAGATTAAATGAAACATCATTGACTTTTAAACCTGACACTCTTTCTTGTCCTTCTTTGTGTTACAGTAAGTTGTTGTTCACGTTCCCGGGTTGGTCAGCAGGGGTCACTGTTCTGCAGCAGGTCAGTTATATTTCTCACACAGTCTGATGGATCATCTGTTCAGAGATGTTTGATTTACTTTCACATTTTAAAACTCCCAGAGTCCTGCTGTGGACGTGGTTGGTGTCGGCATGGCAACAGGTCGCATTGTCATTCACAACATTCGGTTGGACGAGACGCTGATGAGCTTCACTCAGGACTGGGGACCAATCAGCTCGCTTGCTTTCAGAACAGGTACAAGTGGCGGTCTCTCGCTCGTCCCCCCCACTGCTTCTCTCTCTCTCTCTCTCTTTATACATTCTTTATTCTCTCTCTCCCTCAGATGGTCCTCCCATCATGGCTTCTGGCAGCCCTCAGGGCCACATTGCATTCTGGGATCTGGAGCGCCATCAGCTGGTCACTCAACAGAGACACGCCCACAGCACAGCCATTGCCGGTGCAACCTTCCTGCACGGGGAACCACTATTGGTCACCAACGGAGCAGACAACGCCATCAAGGTAAACAAACATTTTAAAAAACACAAATATAAACAAACTGTTAAGCTCCGCCTCTGTTAGAGATAATGCATTACGGTTTGTTTACAGGTGTGGATATTTGACCAGGAGGGGGGTGGAGCCAGGTTACTACGGAGTCGCCAGGGCCACAGTGCTCCGCCCACCACTATCTGTCACCATGGCAACGATGGAAAAAACCTCCTGAGTGCTGGTAAATTAAGATGTAACAATGTTTTTTAGTTGTGCTTAGCTTCAGACTCTGAGCGGTTTAAAGAGTTCATCTTTCATTTTCTTCTTTTGTGAAAGCAGATTGTAGACATCGTGTTGTTTGTGCCCCCTGCAGGTCAGGACGGGACGCTGCAGTCTTTCTCCACCGTCCACGAGCGTTTCAACAAGAACCTCGGTCACGGTCAGTTCTCCTCCCGACCAAAAGGCTGTGATTGGTCAGAGAGGAATGTGGTATCTATGGCAACAGCTAATCATCGTTCCTTACGTGTGTTTGTGTGTCTAGGTTCCATCAACAAGAAAAAGGAGCAGAAGAAGAAGAAGGGTCTGTCGTACGAGGAGTTGCGTCTTCCTGCGATCACAGCGTTCTCCTCTGGTGGGTGCTTTCTCACACACACACACACACACACACACACACACACACACACACACTCACAAGCTCAGAGCAACAACATCAGCTGATGATGATTGACAGCTGATGTTCTCTGTTGATTGACAGCTGCTGCTCGTCAGTCAGACTGGGACGGCATTGTCTCCTGTCATCGTGGTCGCCTAGCAACCACCACATGGAACTATCAGCGGTGCACCATGGGAGCTTATCATCTTCAGCCGCCCGACACTCCCAGGAATGCCATCGCTACGGTAACTACATCATCCCTGTGTCTCTGAGCCGTTCCCCCACATTCCCTGATGGTCACATGATTTCCTGTTTCTGTTCCTAGGCTGTCAGCATCACTTCCTGTGGAAACTTTGCTGTGATTGGCTCATCGTGCGGCCGGGTTGACGTCTACAATCTGCAGTCTGGCATGCACCGTGGTTGCTATGGAGACAATGCCAAAGGTATGTTTACCCGTTTTCATCTGTGATTGGTCAGTTATGTGTATGTCCGTCATTGACCCCGCCCTCTCTGTTCCAGCTCACAGCGGGGTGGTGCGGGGCGTCGCCACAGATACCCTGAACCAGCTGACATTAACCTCAGGCTCTGATTGGCTGCTCAAATTCTGGCGCTTCAAGAGCAGGAAACAGGAAGAGCAGCTGAAGCTAAACGCTGCACCAGCTAGCATGCTGCTACACAGAGACAGGTAACTAACAGTTAGCATGTTAATACACATCGACAGTTAGCTTAGCATTACAAAAAGACGATTGCTAACTGTGTTTTTGTCTGTTTCATGCTAGCGGGATGTTAGCATTAGCACTGGATGACTTCACACTGCTGGTGGTTGATATAGAAACCAGACGGGTTGTCAGGAAGTTTTCAGGTCACCATGGAAACATCAACGATATGGTGGGTCAAAGAAAACTAACAGGGCTAATAACCTGCTAGTAATGATCTAAGCTTGCATGCTAATAACATCATTATTATTTTATTTATTTATTACATTTCCCTTCCTCAGACTTTCAGCCCTGATGGCCGCTGGCTAGTTACCGTGGCGATGGACTGCACCATTCGTACCTGGGACCTCCCCTCTGGATGGTGAGACGAACATGCATACACATTGTTTCTAGAATGTGTTTAAGATATATGAAACGTTTACATCTTCTTTTTAATGTTTTTACATATCTTTTATCAAACTTTTTTTTCTTCCTTCAGTCTCGTCGACTGTTTCCTGGTTGCCATGGCACCAGTGGGTGTGTCCTTGTCACCGACCGGAGACTTTCTGGCGACGGCTCATGTTGACAGTCTTGGCGTGTACCTCTGGTCTGAACCAATCAACTCACAGCATTTTATCTAAGCCAATAAGAGTCTTGGTATATGTAGTGATGTCATCACTGACTTGTGCCAATCACAGCCAATCACAGTGTAGCTCTCCTCCCTCAGGACCAATAAGAGTCTGTGTGGGCCTGTGGGGCTCCGACCCCTCCCAGCTGACTACCAACCAGCTGTTGAGACGTTGCCAGGAGTGATGGCTGATCAATCTGAACAGGAAGTGACATCAGAGGAGATGGATGATGCGTACCAGTCAGCTGAACAGTTGGGGGCGGAGCTTGTGACTCTGTCTCTGCTGCCAGAGTCTCGGTGGAAAAGTCTGCTTCACCTGGACATCATCAAGGTGAGACTCACCTGAGAGACAATGGTGTGCATGCGTGCGTGTACGTGCGTGAGTTTTAGACATAAAAAACTCTCTAAGAACTTGTTTGTTTGTTTGTTTGTTTGTAGAAGAGGAACAAACCTGTAGCGCCCCCTGCTGCTCCGCCTGCTGCTCCCTTCTTCCTGCCAACACTTCCTGGTCTCACACCTCAATTCTTGTCGCCAACAGCAACCGAACAGGAAGCTCAGGTAAAGACTTGCGATCAGCTGGACGCTTGATGATGATTGTTGTTTGTTTGTTTGTTGTTGTTGTTGTTGTTGTTGTTTACAGACTAACGCCTGGTTTTCAACTATGTGACTTGTGTCCGTAGATCTTTAAATATACAGATCATGCCTCCTAGTGTCCATCACAAGGAAGTGCATTTCTTTAAAGGGGCTATATGTAACTTTCAAAAATACTGTGTTAGTGATGCTGCATGGCCGTTAGGTGAACTGCACCAGTAACCTGTTGCTCGCTCTCCCTCGTACGTACACAAACAAGCATCATCATCAGCCGTGAAACACTGGATATTAACCGGCATAATGTTTACAGAGGAGGTAAGTGGTCATACACATGTGAAAGTCTGTGAAGGAGTCTGTCGGTCTGTATTCAGTCTCGGCTCTTCAGGCAGATAGAAGTGTGTGGAAGGCGGCCTCTGGCTGTAGTGGGAGTGTGTGATGAGTTTGTACTGTTAATCTCTGTAAGCGGAGCGGAGTGAGGAGGACGTTGAGACTGTGCATAAAATGTCTCTTCCTGGAGCTTTCGCGGAAAATATGACCCGGGGAAACTTTTTATACAGGCAACACAGATAGACAGTGAACATCTACTTTTTCACATCAGTTAACCGTTCGCTTATTAATGGGCGATAAAAAACGATTTATGTAAAAAGTTACATATAGCCCCTTTAAGGATGGATAAACCTGATAGACGCTACCTGAAGCCATGGGGGAGGAGCTAATTCTGTCACATTGAGTTTAACTGGATAAACGGGTTTATTAAATCACAAACTCACTTTAATCGACATCGGCAACTGAATCAAAGGAAGTAGCCTGTTAGCTCGTTAGCAGCCTGTTAGCTCGTTAGCAGCCTGTTAGCTCGTTAGCACACTATCACATGGTCTTGATGTACTTGACGCACAGTCAGCAGTGTTTCCCCTACCATTATTTTGGGGGGGTGGGGGCGCCCCGCCTCATCATGTTGATCATGTTTACGTTGTTGTTGACAGTCGAAGGTGCTGAGTTGGGGGGTGTTGCCTCAGAGGTCAGAGGTCATCTCTGCTCTGGCGTCGTCTCTACAGTCCGGCTCGTGTAAGTATAATTATTTAATGTTGATGAAGTTTCAAACATTTACGACATGAATTAATTGTTTGATATTTTAAAAAATTGTCTCTCTCTCTTTCTGTGCAGTCGATCGCCCGTTGAGTCTCCTGAAGGATTGTGGGCCGGCAGCGCTCTCTGTCGAGCTCACCTCTCTGACATCAGAAGGGGGCGGAGACAGCAGTCTCCTACTTGCCTTTATAAAAATGATTGACAGCATGTTGGTCACTGGGCGGGACTTTGACCTGGCTCATGCCTACCTGGCGCTCTTCCTGAAGGTTAGCCAATCAGAGCGCAGCAGAGTGACTTTAGATTCAAGCAGTAAGGGGCATTTTTGGTCTTCTATTGTGAAAATCTCCCCTAAGTTTCCTGTTTGTTTGTTTTTCAGCTCCATCTTCGCTCGCTGTCTCAGGACCCTGTTGCCATGGAAGCGTTACTCCGCGTCTCCTCCCGGCTGGAGGCAGGTTGGGCGGAGCTACAGGCATCCTTTGACCAATCACTGTGTCTGCTGTCGTACACCAAGAGTGCACTGCTGTGACACTGACACACACACACACACACACACACACACACACACACTCACACTCTCTCAGTGTTTTGTATTAAAAGTTTTTGATTCTTTGAGTTTTTTTATTTTTTGTTTAAATAAATATTTTTATTGACTGATTAAAAAGGTTTAAGAGTTTTTTGTCATCTTGTTTTTAAAAACTCACACAGTGAGACATGCACACACACACACGCACACAGCGCTGTTCTCCCCCGCTGGCTCAGCTGATCCCGTCTCTCCTCTGTAACGCCTCTGAAGACAGGGGGGGGTCACTTCTCTCTCCATTAAAGGAGAAACGACACACCCGACTCTGTTATTGAGAGACGTGCTTCTCGCACACAATCAGGACCTGTGGACTTGTGTTAATGGCGAGGTGTCAGAGTGTGGGGGGGGGTTGCTACACAGGGACCACGTCAGGGCTGTTGGGGGTTTAGTGCCTTGCTCAGGGGCACCACGGCAGTCCAGCTACCTGAACAGGATTTAAATCGGAAAACCCTCTGGTGCCAACCCAAGTCCCTACAGACTGATCGCCTGCCGCGGCGTTGTGCAATCAATGTGAACGTGTAAAGGCGTGATGATGGCGTAGCTGCATTACGGCACTGGAGCGGGATCGCACTCTGAAAAGGGCTGTCCTTACAAAGTCAAGTTATAAAGTTTGAGCAGGTCTTTTTATTGATGTTAAACTGTTAATGTGATCGCCATCAACAGCTCACTGGTCAGGTTGCTTAGTTGCTCATTGCACAAACTAAGTTGCTTTCAACCTGAGAGTTTGCTCCTCACCTCTTTTCCACCACAGAGGTTTGCTTTTGTTTCTGTTAGAGTTGACACTCGGGGCCGGAAGTACTGTGCCTGTAGAGCTGAGTCAGCTGAACCAAACCGGAAGCAAAACAAACGGCAGTGCGCTTGCGCAACATCAGCCTGAGGTTTCGCAGCAGGGGGACAACCGAACCGACGAACTTATTTTAACTTTTTAAAGTTTATATTTATTTGTTTTATTTCATTTTCCCCGTTAACAGAGAGTAGACTGTGACGTCACGGTGTTTGCGTGAAACAGCACGAGGCGCAGCGGAGCGCGAGACCAGTAGCTGTTGGACCAACGCGGAAGTTCAGTAAGAAAAGTTCATCTGAGAAAATAAAGTTTGATGAATTGTTGCTCCACAGCGGGGAGACTCTCAGTGGCGGTTTTTAGTTCATAATAAAGAGGGCATTTTAAAAAATATTTTACATTTGTAGGTTATTTTATTTAACGCATCTGTTTTACTGTAGAGATGTTAGAATTGTATATTGTATAAGTGTTTTTGCTGAAACTTCTGTTTATTATTAATATTTATAATTTTATCTGCTGCAAACCAAATAGAAAAAAGGTGATGATGTAATAAACAGGTAAGGGTGTGGTAGACACCTGTGAGAGGCCTGAAACAAACCACACCTGAATGACAAACACAGGTAACATAAACATTAAATTCCACCAATATGTGTGTCAATCATCTATGCTAAGCTAATAATACTGACAGCATGGACATATTAACTTTCATCGCTCCTCTCAAGCCACGCCCACTTTAACAAATGTGTTCCCTCTCTATTGGTGAAAACAGACAGGTGTGAGAATGAGAGGACAGGTGCTGCTGTTTTTAGTACATAAAGTCTGAATATTATAACAACAACAACAAACAGCGCAGACACTACAAAGAAGAAGTGTGAATGTTTCTGTAATGAGTTTTATTTGAGCAAAACGTGGATGTGCAACACTCAATAAAAAGTTAAAGGTCACATTCTCCTCCTCTTCAATCAGTGTAAATAAGTCTCAGCTTCTCAAAACATGTCTGTGAAGTTTCTTGTTCTAAATCCACTCTGATCCTGTATTTGATCATGTCTATAAAGCCCTCTATTTCAGCCCTGCTCAGAACAGGCTGTTTCTGTGTCTGTACCTTTAAATATGTAAATGAGCTGTGTCTGACCACGCCCCCTCTCTGGAAGGGCTTGGGTGTCTCTGGCTTTCTCGCTCCATGTCCTATCGTTTACGGTGAGAAGGCAGACTCAGAGGGCAGAACAAACACCTAGCTGTGGGAGTGTCACCCACCTGGGGGAGGGGCTACTGCCCTTTGTGATGTCATGTTGGTAAAATCTCCAAACGGCCTGTTTGAGCACACATTTTCTGAAAAGTGGAGCAGGCAAAAGATGGAGAGGATGGACTTTTCTCATCATTGGGGGGTTTGTAGACAGACTAGAGACATGTTAGAGTTAGAGGAACATAGAGAAGTGGATTTTACAGAATGTGTGACCAAATATGACTTTCAACGTGTTATCCTACATTACCCATAATGCACCTGGCAGTGTTCAAAGTGTTTCTGTGTTTCAGTGATGAAGAGGAGTCAGCTGCTGCCTGTGTTGGTGGGTGGAGTCTTCTGCGTGGCTGTGGTGTCACTATACCGCATGCTGGAGCTGATGCAGAGAGCGGAGCTAAAGCAGAGCAAGGTGAAACCTGCTGGACAGGTGGATGAGGTGAGTCTGTCATATCATCATCAGTGGACACATCCTGACATGAAATGTCAAATCTTCAACAAGTTATTTCAACTAATCAAAATCTTTGTGTGCAGGATTTGTCCCGCCTCCAGCTGAAGATTGACAAATTGGAGCGTCTCCTTAACGACAACAACCGCCTGGTTGCTACGTTACGTGACTCTCTACTCCTTCGCAAAGCATCATGGGATAAGGGAGGACAAGGGGGAGGGGTTAATGGATCTTCAAACTCTGTCCTCAGCCGAGCTGGCACGCTGCCTGGCTGCCGATTGGCCGAAAAGATGAAGGATGGAAAAAATGGCGTTCAGTTACTCGACGTGTACGACCTCCTCCCGTTCGATAACCCGGACGGCGGTGCCTGGAAACAGGGCTTTGATATTAGTTACCTTGACAACATGTGGGACGATCAGCCACTGGAGGTGTTTGTTGTTCCTCACTCACACAACGACCCAGGTGAGACTGATTATGTGACACACACACACACACACACACACACTTAAAATCAATCAATAATTTAAACCACTCACTCATTTTACCCCCAATTCAACATTATTTATAAAACCAAAAAAATCAGCAGGTAGACATCGTGATTGACAGTCAACCACACACACACACACAGACACAGACACAGTTTGCCATCAAATGTTTTTTCTGGCATGACCAGCTTCTAATGAAACATGTGTCTCTTTGTGTGTGTGTGTGTGTGTGTATGTGTGTGTCTCTCTCTCTCTGTGTGTGTGTGTGTGTGTGTGTCTCTGTGTGTCTGTATGTGTGTGTCTGTGTGTGTGTGTGTGTGTGTGTGTCAGGCTGGTTGAAGACCTTTGACAGTTACTATGAGGATCAGACGAAACACATCTTGAACAACATGCTGATCAAACTGAGCGAGGACTCCAGGTGACATCACTCACTTTGCCCGAGCATTATGATTGGTCCTTTAAAATAACTTGAGCACGGCTGGAGGAGAGCAATAGACAAACTCCCACATGCTGTCAGGTGCACCAAACATCAACAACATTTGTGAAAGTGGGAGGTTTAATATAGAAATGTGGGGCGCTGGTGGTGGAGTGGTGGAGTGGTTAGTGCGCGCGCCCTGTGTGCTCCAGGCGGGCATCCCAGGTTTGAATCCGACCTGTGGCTCCTTTCCCGCATGTCATTCCTCTCTCTCTCTTGATCAGGAGGAAGATGATTTGGGCAGAGATCAGTTATTTCTCTAAATGGTGGAGCGGGATCGACGAGCAGAAGAGAGACGCGGTCAGACGGTAAACAAACAAACAAACACATGTTTATGTTTATAAATATTAAATATACATTACATATTGTTTTCTTCTTCACTTGTCTCTCTCTGCTGCTCTGTGATTGGTCAGCCTCCTGGGGGCGGGGCAGTTGGAGCTGGTGACGGGCGGCTGGGTGATGGCGGACGAGGCAAATTCTCATTACTTCGCTCTGCTCGATCAGCTGATGGAGGGACACCAGTGGATGCAGCGACACCTCGGTGCGTGACTCCTCCTACATGCGCCACTTCCTGTTTCTTTCTGACATCATGGCACGCATCACTCCCTGTTCCTGTATGACAGCACCACTCTCACCTTTCTGTCCAGGCGTGCGTCCGAGCAGCGGCTGGGCCATCGATCCCTTTGGGCACTCCCCCTCCATGACCTACCTTCTGAAGGGGGCGGGGCTTCAGGATATGGTCATACAGCGTGTTCACTACGCTGTCAAGAAACACTTTGCCCAGCAACAGACGCTCGAGTTTCTATGGCGACAGAGTTGGGGTGAGTGTGGGCGAGCTAGAGTTCTGTCTATGACGGTCTGTTTCTACGGCCAGGCAGCGTTCACTCTCATCATCAAAGAAAAGTGGAGACAGAATCTCTCTTCCTGCTTCACTGTTCCACATAGTGTGAGAGTTTATCTCTGTGGGGAGGAACCTCAGTGTGCATCACCGCTCTTAAATAGATTTACTGTTATCACACATGAAGACAAAGTTTACTAAGTGTTTCTCCGTTAGCGCACCTTAAGAATTGAACAAACTTCCACAGAGACGTTCTTGATCAAATGTTTTATATTTTTAATGAAGAGTGAAATCATTACATTAAAATTAACAAGCTTAGACACAAAGACAAAACGCTGCTGATACAAAAACTCTGACTCCGCCCTCCTCCTGTGTGTTTCAGACTCCTCCCCTCGCAGTGACATCACATGTCACATGATGCCGTTCTACAGCTACGACGTGCCACATACGTGCGGTCCGAACCCGTCGGTCTGTTGTCAGTTTGATTTCCATCGTCTGCCGGGGAGGCGTGTCAACTGTCCGTGGAAAATATCTCCACAGCCAATCACAGAGCAGAACATCAGGGAGAGGTAATCAGTGGGCGGGGCTTTGGTGAATATATTTAAAATTAATTAAAGTGAAACTCGTCTGAGCTCCATGGCTGTTTACACGGTTTAATGTGTTTGTCCTGACGCTCTGTGGTCACTTCTTGTCCAATCAGAGCGCTCCTCCTCCTCGATCAGTACCGTCAGAAGTCTCGACTCTTCAGGTCGCCGGTTCTTCTCGTTCCACTTGGTGACGACTTTCGATTCATGGAGGCGAGTGAGTGGGACGTTCAGTTCAACAACTACCAGAAACTGTTCGATTACTTTGATCAACATCCGGAGCTGCACGTCAAGGTGAACACCTGACACACCTGAGGGGGCGGGGCATGTGGGCAGGAAACTCCTGAGACACCTGAGGGGGCGGGCCTGAGGGAAGGAAATGTCTGAGACACTTGAGGGGGTGAGGCCTGCTGGTAGGAAACACCTGAGACTCCTGAAGGGGGGCAGGGGGGGGGGGGGGTCTGAGGGCAGGAGACACCTGAGGGGGGCGGGGCCTGAGGGCAGGGCACACCTGTGACATTGAGTGTTTGATTAAATGAAGACGACTGAGTGAGGCTGCTTCTCTCTGATTGGAGAAATTTCTTCTTCCCTGTCTAAATAAAAACTCATATTTCCTCTTGTTCTGTCTTTTTTCAGGCTCGTTTCGGGACGCTCTCTGATTACTTCCTGTCTCTTCATAAACGTCTGAGCACGGCGGGGACGACCCTGCCCATGGTGCAGGGCGACTTCTTCACGTACGCCGATCGAGACGACCATTACTGGAGTGGATACTTCACGTCCCGACCGTTCTACAAACGCCTTGACAGAACGCTGGAGGCCACGCTCAGGTAACACCTGTCACTCTCCTGTTCACACATGTTTGATCTTTATCTTTTATTTAATTCATTTTTATTTTCGTTTTTTCTGTTTTTAATCAATTTTTCTCAGAGCGACAGAAATCCTCTTCAGTCTCACGCTGGCTGAAATGCGTCGTTTCCGTGACGCCGGTCACCTGGTTGCTGATTTCCCGGCACGCGATCATTTCCAGCGTTTGACAGCCGGGAGGCGGAACCTGGGGTTGTTCCAGCATCACGACGCCATAACCGGCACCGCCCGTGACCCTGTTGTGGTCGACTACGGCAACAGGTAACAACCTGTTAGCATCCTAGCCTGTTAGCATGTTTTATTAGTTGGCTCAAGAATATGTTTTATAAAAAGACTGTTGGGTAATTATATGTTAGCATGTTAGCTTTCAGCCTCAAGTCAGGGGCAGAATCATTCACATTAGCATGTAAGCTAACAGGTTTAGCAGAGAAATAAACAAGTAGAGCTTTCTGTTAGCATCTTAGCAGAGAGGTGTGACGCCAGAATGAATTAAAATTGAATACATTTTTTTTAAATTATTAATTAATAAAAAATAGCTTTAAAATTGTTTCTAGCAGGAGGGGGGGTAAAATATTAGCGTGTGTTAGCATCAGTTCAGGTAAATAAAATGTTTAGAGGGTTTTATGGAGCTGTCATCATTATACAATCTAACTTTGAGGTGTTAGCATGTTAGCATTGTAGTGCCATAAACTCTTTATTGTCTTTAGCGTTAGCATTTTTTGTCTCATTTATCCCTTCATGCTCTCTGTTGAAGGACAGCATCACCACGGCAACGGTAACAGGTACCACCTCGTTAGCACTTAGCCTTAGCTTCCCATCATAACCATTTAGCATTAGCACCTAACATCCTTTTCCCCTCACTCCCTTTAGTCATGACATTTTTTACAGTGTAGATATTAAAACATTAAATCAAATTAAACTCTTAAATGAAAAAACTTTATTTTACAGACTGTTTCGCTCCATCCTGAACCTGAGACAGGTGCTGCGGAGCTCCGCCCACTGGCTCCTCCTATTGGACAAGAGCCAGTACAACCACGACCAATCGAAACCCTTCATGGAAATGGTGACCTCTGACCTCTGACCCCTACCTCTTTTTATAAAAAAAAAAAAAAAAACACATTTCAAACACACCTGAGTCATAAATATAAAAATATGAACATAAACAATAATCAGTATAAATGTCTTTCAGGACGATGTGATGTCAGCGCAGGACGCTCTGCCTCAGAAGACAACGCTCACGCTCAGTGAAGAGCCTAGGTAAGAGGGGCGGGGCTTACAGAGAGGAGAGGGTCCGAGGGTGTTCAGAGTCGATCTGTCTGAACAATAACCTCCAGCAGGGAGAATGGCGTCTCTCTCGTGTCAACAGAGCGCCCCGCTCGCCTGTTTTCAGGACTATGTAACTTTGTCAGCGGGTCAACTTTCTGAAACACAGCAGCGTACAAAGAATCCGGACTGACACCTGACAGGTCGACCCTGAAACAGGTTAACCTTTGTTTTTCATCAGGTGATATCAGCTAATGCTAAGCTAAGTGACTGAGTCAGCTGCAGCCTCTCAGAGCTGTGATGATGGATTATTAATTATTGATGATGTCATTTCAGGTCGTTGGTCGTCTTTAACCCGACCGAGCAGCTCTGTACGTCTGTCATCAGCGTCGTCGTTGACTCTCCGGATGCAAATGTTGTTGACGCAGAAACAGGTCGACCAATGACTGCACAGATCTCTGCAGTGTGGGTGGAGCCAAGCAGAGTGTCCACAGAGGCTTTCCAGGTGATCATTGACTGTCCAATCAGAGCGCAGCTTCAGTGTCACAGCGGGCGTTCTGTTAAATCAAACGTCTTTTTTTATTTTCTCCTCCAGCTCGACTTTGTGGCTGAACTTCCTCCTCTGTCACTCGTCGTTTATCATGTGACCAAAGCCTCTGTTGGCTCCTCCCATCGGGTTCACTACACGGTCAGTCGTCATGGTAACCCACCAACATTCAAGTCTGAACACTTTCAGGTGTCCCACCTGAAGGCAGACGCCCCCCTGTCGCTTGGCAACAAGCATTTCCAAATATGGAGTTCCTCTGAGACCGGCCTCCTGCAGGTAAGAGTTTCAAAATAAAAGGCATTTACAAAAAATAGAAAATAGTTTCCTCCTCAACAGAATTATAAAAAAAAATAATGTAAAGAAAAATGAAAAGGATCGATTATCTTAATTTATTTAATCAAATAATATTTAAAGTTATGATTTAAATGACAAACTTTTAATTATGTGAAGACGTTTATTTTGTTGTTCTTATCAGTAGGGCTTTAATTTCATGATTTTCACCATTTAGTTTCAGTATTTATTAAATACATTTAATTATTGATTTTTTACAGTGAAACTGAAACGTTTTATATACTTTGTTTTATTTTGAAATGTAGAAGCTCCGCCTTCAGTCCGGTCCGGTCCGTCAGGTTCAGGTCAGCTTCCTGTGGTATGGGACCAGCTCAGCCAAGGATAAGAGCGGCGCCTATTTGTTCCTGCCAGGGGCGGAGGGTGCCCAGGTGAGACCAGAACCAGAACCAAGTCTTGACCAGATCAGTCATACCTGGACTAACCCCTCTCTCTCTATCTCTCTCTCTTTCTCTCCCTCTCTCTCTCCCTCCCTCTCTCTCTCCCTCTGTCTGTCTGTCTCTCTCTCTCTCTCTCTCTCTCTCTCTCTGTCTGTCTGTCTGTCTGTCTCTCTCTCTCTCTCTCTCTCTCTCTGTCTGTCTGTCTGTCTGTCTCTCTCTTTCTGTCTTTCTCGCTCTCTCTCTCTCTCTGTCTGTCTGTCTGTCTGTCTGTCTCTCTCTCTCTGTCTCTCTCTCTCTCTCTCTGTCTGTCTGTCTCTCTCTCTCTCTCTCTCTCTCTGTCTGTCTGTCTCTCTCTCTCTCTCTCTCTGTCGGTCTCTCTCTCTCTCCCTCTCTCTCTCGCTCTCTCTCTCTGATTATCTCTTGTCTTGCAGCTCTACTCGTCCTCTGAACCCCCTCTGGTTCGGGTCTCCAGAGGTCCCGTCTTCTCTGACATCACTTCCTGTTTCAAACACTTCACACACAAAGTCCGAGTGTATCACCTGGAAGGTAACATGAGATCATACAGTCTGCCCTGTGTTCAGTCTGTCAGGCTCTGTGCAGTCTGCCCTGTGTTCAGTCTGTCAGGCTACAGTCAATTTTTGACATTTTACATATCTAAACTCGACACCGTTGATCACTTCAAATTAAAAGTCTCCTCTTTGTCTCTACCCCAGGGCATGCTGGAAGATCCCTGGAGATCTCCAACACGGTGGACATCAGGTCAGAGGTCAACCGTGAGCTCGTCATGCGGCTTGTCAGTGATGTCACCAATGGCAACCGTTTCTACACCGACCTCAACAGTTTCCAGGTTTGATTGCTGTCCAATGATGTCACAGAGTTTGATGATGTCACATGTTGACACTTCCAGAGTGATCATTAGTTAGTGAAGGTTCAACAGTCTTTTATTGATTAGTGGTCGTTGATCCTGTGGGCGGAGTCATGGCGGTCTAATCTGAAGCTGTTTATCACTGTTCATGTTGGTCAAATATTGTTTATTGATTGATTGCTGCAGATGCAGCAGCGGCGGACGCTGGCCAAGCTCCCCCTACAGGCAAACTTTTACCCGATGAGCTCGGCGGCGTTCATTCAGGACTCAATGTCTCGCTTGTCTCTGCTGTCAGCTCAGAGTCAGGCGGTCGCTGCTCTCAGACCAGGTGAGTCTTTGTTCACCTGAACGTCTGTTTATCACGTCACGTATTTATTAATTTAAATAAATACATCTTAGACTTTTAATTTGTACTCACAGCTGTTTCTTCAAATAACTGATCTACTCAGTTAAAGCTTTTCTTCAGTCAGTTTGTGGACCTCTGACCTCTGACCTGTGCAGGTGAGCTGGAGGTGGTGTTGGACCGCCGGCTGCAGCAGGACGATAACCGCGGCCTCAGTCAGGGCGTCACCGACAACAAGCTGACGGCCAGCCTGTATCAGCTGCTGCTAGAGGACAGAGGGGGCGGGGCTCAGGTGAGGGGGTGTGGCTTATGTTAGCTAATATCAGAAAAGAAGAAGAACAAAAGGTGATGTCAGAGACACTTCTTCTTTTGTTTTCTTTTTAACAGGAAGTGGGAGGAGCCTCAGTTGAGCACCTGTCCCTGCTCGCCCACCTGACCTCGCTTTCCCTGTGTCACCCTCCAATCACTATGGTTGCCCATAGCAACAGCCAGCTGCCCAAGCTCAGCCCCTTCCGGCCGCTCCGCTCGTCTCTGCCGTGTGACGTTCACCTGCTGAACCTGAGGACGCTGGAGGACGCACAGGTGAGGTCACACCTGGACACACCTGGATCCTTTCTTTGAAATACAGAATCAGATTTATAAACAAATAATTCAAAGGGGATTAAACAACAACAACAACAACAACAACAGCAACAACAGCTCTTTTCATTTGTTTGTGGTAAAAGGAAGCAGGAAGTCCGTCACAGGAAGTGGCCCTGCTCCTCCACAGGAAGGGCTTTGATTGTAGCTCCGCCCCCCCGTCGTCATTGCAGTGCACGTGGAGTGTGCACGAGGAGGTAAACACAAACACACAACTTTTTTTAAAAAAGCATCTTTTCAAATCATTTCCAAAATCATTTTAAAGGAGCACTTTGTAGATCTGGTGGTGAAATTTGAAAGTTGAAGAAGTAAAACAATTCTGTTTTATTTTCTAAACTAAATACTCAAACTTTACTCAAAGAATAAAATGTCTCCCTGAACATTGTTAGGAGATAAAAAGCGACCAGGAGAGAAACGCTTTCTCTGCTGAGGCCCACCAGAACGAAGCATTTTATCTTCAAACAGTTTCAGGGACCAAACGTTTTGTCTTTGCTCAACTCAATAAAAAAAAGAAATTCTTTCTTTATTTTTAACTTTTAGCTTTAAAGCTAAAAGCTAAAGCTTTGTTTGTTTTATTTGTTTATTTGTTTGTTTATTATTTGTTTGTTTTCTTCGCTGCAGGTGAACTTCGACGATCTTTTCGCTCCTCTCCGGTTTCGTTCGGTCCGGCGCTCCGGTCTCACTCTGCTGAGAGAACAAGACGAGCCGGAATCTGCCCAGCAACAGCAGCTGCGACCAATGGAAATCAGCGCTTTCCGCGTTGAGATGGACTGAAAAACAAAAACAAAACAAAACTTTAATACTGAAAAAAAATTGTCCATTGAGTAAAAGAATCAACCAATCAGAGACAAGCGACAGAAAATAAACAAAATGAGGGAAGGTCGTGGAAACCCGCTAAATTAATTCATTTATTCATTAAAAGTTCATTTAGAACGAGGACATGAGCTGAAGCATCAGACTTCCTGTGAGTCTGAACCCTTTTAAAATAAAATCACCTGCTACGAATAAAAACAAACAAAACAAAAACATAAACAAATGAAAACGACAGAAAACATGAAGAGGGAAAATATAAAGATTTTAAATTTAAAAAATGATATAAAATATAAACTGTTATTTTTTTATTAACCTGGTAAGGTCGTCAGGGTCAAAGGTCAACAAAACATCAAACAGCAGGTCAAAGTCAGAAACATTTTAAAATAAAACAGACACCTCACCTGTTGAACAAGGTGAGGTTTCCACGGCAACAATGAAGGGACCAAACAAGTCGTTACCACTGTGTGTGTGAGTGAGTGTTGCCATGGTGACTGTCAATCACGATGTCTACCTGCTGATTTTTTCTGTTTTATAAAGAATGTTGAATTGTGGGTAAAACGGGTGTGATTGATTTGAATTATTTATTGATTTTAAGTGTGTGTGTGTGTGATTGTGTCTGTGTTTTATATGTTTTTACTGCGAAAAAAGGAAACATACATTTTTGGCTGTTTTTTTTTTTTTTAAATCGAGAACATTCCTGTTTCTGTGCGAAAACATTTTTTTCATTCCTGAAATTGTAAAAAAATATCTTCAAATGTTTGAACTTGTGATTTAAAAATAAATTATTTTGAAACGTTGCAGTAGTCCAGTCTGGAGGTGATGGATGCGTGTGTTAGGGTCCGGGCAGCGGTCTCAAGGAGAGGGAGGGACGATGTGTTTGATATGTAAAGATGACACCAAGGTTACGGACGTGGTGGAGCCATCGATGGAGAGGGAGGACAAACAATGATGACGACTTCTGATTTGTTGTTGTGACTTCTCAGTTTTTATTTTGCTGATGCAGTCAGTGAGGACAGAGTGAGTGGCAGGAGTGATGGTGGAGCTGAGTGTCGTCAGCGAAGCGGTTAAACTGACGTCCATGGCGGCAGATTATGTGACCAAGGGGGGAGCATGTACATGATGAAGAGGAGGGGTCCGAGAACTGATCCTTGGGGAACAGCAGAGGGCAGCAGTTTGTTTATGCTTAGGAATTGATTTGAGCCAGGAGACAGCAGTTCCGGTGAAGTCGAAGGAACAGAAGGAACAGAAGGATGGATGGGTTGGTGGTGTGGAATGATCTGGAGGTTTCAGAGGAGAGGAGAAGGCGGGTTGTGATTTTCAGGAGAGCAGTTTCAGAGCTGTGGTGGAAAAAAAGAAAGGAGAAGGCTGGAGGTTGGAAAGACGGGATGGAGTCCAGGTTTTTCTTTTATTTGGGTGTCTGCAGTGTGAGGTAGAGTGGGGTGGAGCCAAGTGGAGAGGGCGGAGTTAGGCTGGGTGGGCAGGTTACGACAAGACTGGAGAGGATTGAGCCCGAGAGGTTAAATATTAAACAGCAGGTGAGCTAATCTCAGAGTCTGTATCTGAGAAACATGATAATAAAACATTACACTTCCTGCTCTCTGATCTGTCAGCCTCACTCTGGTCTGCTCACCTGTGTGAGGTGTGTTGACCTGCTCCAGTCTGCTCACCTGTGTGAGGTGTGTTGACCCACTCCAGTCTGCTCACCTGTGTGAGGTGTGTTGACCTGCTCAGTGTGTTCACCTGTGTGAGGCTTCAGACAGGTAAAACGATCAGCTCTTCTTCACGTTCTGCAGCTGAGTCGACGAACAGTCTGTAAACATGTTTTGTGTTCTTCATCGTGGTCACTTTATACAAACGGTTAATTTAAGATAGAAATGTTTACATTTGAAGCTCCTCCCACACCTGTACGACTCAGGTGTCTCACCTCAATGAAGCTATTTTTAATTTATAGTCATGAATGTGAAGCAGACATTCATTTTATTAAACTCCTCCTGTCCACCATAACAAGTCAATTTAAAAAAAAAACTAATTTATCTTGTTCTGTTGTCATAGCAACGCTGGTCTCCTGTGATAACAAGTTCGTTTATTAAAATCTTGAGATTTCAACTAAATTAACTTGTTATCACGAGAAGTCAGGTGCATGTGTGTCCTTCTGTTTAACACTGAACTGAAGTTGTTTGTTATAATGCTTACCTGCTGAGTGGGCGGAGCCTGGCTGATACACACCTGTGAGGACTTGCTGTCACCAACAGAGGACTATTGGACTTTATCAGGTAATAATCCATCAACCAATCACCATGAGACCTTCAGACTGCAGCTGAACTCTTATGTTTGCACACTGAGGTTCCTGCTTAAACATTAACCTTTACTCTCATGTGTCTCGTTTACTGAGACTGACTGATGGAAGGGACCATGACTTGAATTTATAGATATATAATTATTTTATTGCATCTTTTATTTTGAAGGGATCAGCTGACGTCCTGCAGGTTAACAATCTTTCAGACACACTCAGTGAGCTGAGACACAAGGATGTTCATGAGAAACTCGATGTGGAGACATTTTCATGACCTCCTGAAGTGTTCATGCTGAGCGTCATGTGTGAACACAAACATCTGAATGTTTCTCTGTTCACCCGGAGTTTCTCCTCCAGCCTCCTCGTATTTATTCTGCAGAAAGTCAGAGTGAGCTGATGTGAGAACGCAGCAGGATATAATCAGGAGAATTCACCTGGAGCGAGTGGGAGGGGGTGGTGACGTTTATTCCCTGTGATCGCTGCACGACCATAGACTGTCTGCACGCCACCTCTACCATCTCCGTGCTCTAATGAACCTGCTGCTGCATTATGTTTCCTGTTCTCCAGTATGTTCTCCTCCACTCTTCAGTTCACATTGAGATTCTCTTCAACTACATGTAGCATTGATAGAAAGACAAATATTCACATTATACAGTCGTATGGAGGACTCTGTTACTTCGTCTTACCTCAGGAGACCCCCCCCCCCCCCCGTCTGACAGGGAGAGTCTCTGCTGTGAGGTTCATGTGTGAACAACCAGGAAGTGTGTTTCTAACAGCTGCCTGAGAGTCATGTGATCACCTGAGTGTTTGTGTCTCCACAGAGAGGGGAGGAGCCTGAGTCAGACTGAGAGAGGAACCTTCAGGAATATGGCGGCGACAGCAGCAAGGAGACGGAGACGGAGTAAAGAGCATAATCCTGACCTGTCTGAAGTGAAGAACACGTGTGCAGACGAGGAGGAGAGCAGAGAGCAGAGGATGAGACAGATTGTGGTGGAGTTAAAGGGGATCTCTGATGGAGTTAGAAAGATGCAGGAGAGAACAGATAAAGCCCGAGCTGTAGGAGCTCTTATAGGACGATCCGGCTTCGGACTGTTGATCCTGTCAGCTCTGCTCATCAGGGACTCCAGCTTCTTAGTAGCTATCGCACTAGCAGTCGTCACAGCAGGATCAGGAGCTGCAGCAGTGTTTGTTTCAAATGTCACTAAAACATTCAAAGAAAATACAAGTTTGAGAAAAGTAGAAGAGTTAGGGAGAGAACTGGTGAAGATTTCTGAATCACAAAAGTCCAACATGGAGGAGACAACGAGTCGGACGGAGCTGGACGCCTTTCACACCAGACTGTCCCGCGTGTCTGAAGGCAGAGCCGTGTCTGTGTTTGAGGCTTTAACTATAAGGAGGGCGATTCAAACACTGCTGATGCTCATGATGAACATCTGTAAAGTCACTGCAACACCCGAAGAAGACCAAACGTTCAGAGAGTCCATCGCGTGGTCAGCGGAGCAGAGTCAGAGGGTCATCGAGGAGTTCATCAGGATCAGACAGCAAGAACACACAGAGACTGATTCAACCTCTCCCAACTGAACTGAAACTGCACAAACTTCTGCATTTCAAAGTCACAACATGGATTTTAAGAAACCAGTTTTGTCAGCATCAATGTGTCATCTGGACAACCTTTGACCTCTCAGGGAAACGTGTATGTGTGTGTGTGTCTGTGTGTGTGTGTGTGTGTGTGTGTGTGTGTGTGTGTGTGTGTGTGTGTGTGTGTGTGTGTGTGTGCGCATGACTGGTTGTTTGACTCTTGCCATCATCTACCCAGCGACAACAGATGGAAATTAGCTAGTTAACCTAAGTCTGATACAAAGTAAACTGTCTCTGATTCAAATAAACAAATAAACTAAATAAACACGCGCACACACACACACACACTATATAATAATAATAATTTCACAATAAAGGGTTGTCTGATAAAACCTAATTTGACGTGACTTCTTGTGTGTTCTGTGAGCGAAGAAGAGATCTATTTAACAAACAAACACTTCCTGTTTGACTGGCGTCACAATAAAATGTTGGACTGCTCATGGTTAATGATGAACTCACCTGTTGGTCACTTTAAGAACAGAGTCAGTGACGATGACTCACCTGTTCTCTGTGGTCGATGTGTTTCCAGAAAGAAGGAGGTTTTTCTCCTTCAGGGTGGGACTAGCTGAAGGTGGAGTTCAGGACTCTAAGGGTTACCTCCTGTGTCCAGAGGGGGGCAGGGATGAGACGCTGAGGACCGCAGCTGATGTTAAACACCACAGAAGAAGAAGGAAAGAGGAGGAGCAGGAAGTGACCGTCAGCATGTCAACAGACTTTCATCGAAATTTTCGTCGAGTTTCTTCAGCTGTTCAGAACCTGTAAACTTCTTCATGACTGCACAGGTGAGTCTCGTGCACAGAAGCTCAGCTGGGTCACGTGTCCATGTGTCGTCACCAGACTCCTCTGACAATCTGTCTCATTTAGCACAAACTAACCCGGGACACTCCGCACACCTGTAGTCAAAACACCTTTTCAAAGTGTGACACAGAGTGTGCAGATCAGTGATGTCATCGCCAAATCACAGTGACGTCATGATTAAATGTCACTGCGTTGTTAAAGTAATTATTTTTATATTAATCACGATGTAAAGGCGGGAACAAGTCAAATATACTGAGTGACAGACGGAGTTCTGAATTATGATAAACCATCAGAGTGACGTCATCAGACATGTTGCGTGTGTGTGTGTTTTCAGGTGTGTGTGTTGTACTTCGCTAAGAGCGTGGAGCTGACTGGAGTCAAAGAGGAGCAGGCCGTTGCCGTGACGACACCAATCAGCAGCCGGGACCTTTGGGGACTGTTGGTGCAGCGACACCCGAGGTCAAGTTCACTGATTCAAAACAATTTACCAATAATGTGAAGGAGCGCTGTGTGTGTGCATGTCTGACTGTGTGTGTATGTGGAGCTACAGCTGTGAGTTGATTCAGTAACGATGTAACACAATGTGACCTCACAGACTGGGACGCCAATATTCATATATTCAATATATCTGTTTGTGTGTGTGTGTGTGTGTCTATTTGTGTGTTTTGTTATGTATGAATGTGTGTGTGCATGTGTGTGTGTGTGTGTGTAGACTCTCTCTCCTGCAGGATCAGGTGGTCCTGGCAGTACGTCAGCAGTACGTTGCCATCGGCGACCAGTCGGTGACTCTTGGGGACGGAGACGAAGTTGCCGTGGTTCCGCCGCTCAGCGGAGGATAAACAGACCTGACGCTCACCTGGTGGACAGGTGAGATACTGACACAGATTCAATCAGTGACACGTGAGAGCCTATCAGAGCGCTGCAAACATCCTTCAGGCCAGGATGAAAACCCGATGGACTCTCTGTGTCATTCCTGTCAGATGGACCAATCAGAGGAGAGGAAGGACATCTTCAAGCTGAGCCGTGATTGGCTGTCTGTACAGGAAGTGGTAGATGCCGTCAACAGCCCGACGTGTGGAGCTGTGTCTCTTTTCATCGGTTCAAACTTTATTTAAATCAAAAATTTTATTTACAAACATGTATCAAAACAAAAAATCTTTACTTAAACCTGTGTGTGTGTGTGTGTGCGTGCGTGCGTGCGTGCGTGCGTGCGTGTCTGTGTCTGTGTCTGTGTGTAGGTACAACCCGTGAGGATCAGGTGGATGGCAGGAAGGTGATTGGTCTGGAGTACGAGGCGTACGAGCTCATGGCCCAATCAGAGTTCAGGAAGCTTTGTGGTGACCTCCGGGCGCGCTGGCCAAGCGTGACACACGTCTGCATCCATCACCGGCTGGGGTGAGAACGCACGACCCCTTCATGACTCCTCCTCTCTTACACTTTGTGACCCCTCCCCCTTAACTCCCCGTGCTCCTCCCTCAGGTGGGTGGAGGTGGGCCAGGCGAGTGTTGTCATGGCGATCTCATCTCCTCATCGCCATGATGGACAGCAGGCGATTCAGCACGCCGTCACCCAGCTGAAGGCGACCCTCCCCGTCTGGAAGAAGGTGCTGATCACTGATTGGTTGTTTAGGAACGGTGTTGTCATTACAACCTTTACCTGACCTCATGATCAGATTGATTATTTTTACACATTGTCAATGATCTTCTGATGGTGTTACCATGGTGACGGTTTGATCCTGATGACAATTACTCATTGTTGATCTTGTGTGGAGGTGTATGTGTGATCACTGATGAATCATTCTGATTGGTTGTTGGTCATGTGACTGTGATTGACAGGAGGTGTATGACACCAAGGACTCGAGCTGGAAGCAGAACGTGGAGTGTCCGTGGTCGTCTCACAGTCAACTTGCTGCGTTGTCAGAGAGAGAGAAGTCAAACTGAAGCTTTCAATAAAAGAAGTGATTGTTAAAGTTTGATGTGTTTGTGTTAACGTCTCAGAGACCATCCTCATGTTCCTCTTTCACTTCTCTCTGTGTCTGACGTGGTGTTTGGCGTTTGGGACACGCTGTTTGGTTCAGAGTGAGACCTCGTCTGTGTTAAAGACCTGAGCTCGCATTCACCAAGCCTCCTAAAAACCACAAGTCACTCTGAGTGATAAAAGTCTAATAAAACTCTTAAAATCAGGACATTTTCTAAAAGTTTCCCCTCAAAATTCAGACTAGATCTTTGTTAAGATGAATGTTATTCTCAAAAAGTCTCAGCCCTTCAGAAAGGAGGAGTGAGAGAGTGAGGAGGAGGAGTGAGAGAGTGAGGGGGAGGAGAGAGGAGGAGTAAGGAGAGTGAGGGGGAGGATGAGAGAGGAGAGAGTGAGGCAGAGAGGAGGAGTGAGGAGGAGAGGATGAGCAGGGAGGAGGAGAGTGGATGAGTGAGGAGGAGTGATGAGGAGAGTGGGGAGGAGAAAGGAGGAGTCAGGAGAGAGTGAGGAGGATTTTGGAGAGAGTGAGGAGGAGATTGGAGCGAGTGAGGAGGAGGAGAGAATGGGAGAGTTGAGAGGAGTAGAGAGGATGAGTGCCAGTTCTAGTTGTTGTAGTTTACTGCCCTCCTGGCCCATATTCTGAGTTTCTATCTGAATTTGCAGAATTTTTATCAGATTTAGTCCTTAGCAGTGATAGAATAATTGTTGTAGGTGACTTCAATATCCATGTGGATGTTGATAATGATAGCCTTAGCACAGCTTTCATGTTTCATGTTTCATTCAGCTTTCTTGATCTTGTTTTAGCTTATGGCATTGAAATCCATAACCTTACAGTTTTCCTAGAAAATCCTGTTCTATCAGACCATTTCGACTTTGTCCTGCCAGAATTATCTCTGCTTGGAAGAGGTGTGCTCTCTAGAAGTTTGTCTGATAGTGCTGTGGCTAGATTTAAGGAAGCTATTTCAGCTGCTTTTGATTCAGTACTGTGTTTCAACCCAGTTGGAAACTCTTATGATAGCTTTAGTCCCTCTCAGCTAGATCAGTTTGTTGATAGTGCAGTGGATTCGCTGAGAGTTACTCTTGATTCGATTGCTCCCCTAGAACGGAGGGTTGTCAAGCGGCGGAGAGTGGCTCCATGGTTCAACTCAGAAACCCGTACTCTAAAACAATCGTCGCGGAATTTTGAAAGAATATGGCGCTCGACCAAAACGGTAGAATCTTGTTTATTCTGGCAGGATAGTCATAGAAGATATATGAAGGCTCTACGTCACGCTCGAGCTGCCTACTACTCCTCTCTAATCGAGGAAAACAAAGGCAATCCTAGATACCTTTTCAGCACTGTAGCCAGGCTGACAGAGAGTCATAGCTCCATTGAGCCTTGTATTCCTTTAGCCCTCAGCAGTAATGATTTCCTGAGCTTTTTCAACAACAAAATTCTAGACACCAGAGACAAAATTGGTAACCTCCTGCCCTTACCTGGTGCAGATACCTCTGATATGACAGAAACAGTTCCAGGACCTGATATTAGTCTCGACTGTTTTTCTCCAATCGACCTTTCAGAGCTATGTTCCATTTTTTCTGCATCGAAACCGTCAACCTGTCTTTTGGACCCAATCCCAACCAAGCTGTTTAAGGAAGTCTTTCCCTTAGTTAGCAACTCTATATTAGATATGATCAATTCGTCTTTACTGGCAGGCTATGTACCACAGGCATTTAAAGTAGCGGTAATCAAACCTCTACTTAAAAAGCCTACTCTAGATTCAGGAACTCTAGCTAACTATAGGCCTATATCCAACCTTCCTTTTATCTCAAAGATCCTGGAGAAGGTGCTAGCTAATCAGCTGTGTGACTTTCTCCATGACAACAGTTTATTTGAGGAGTTTCAGTCAGGATTTAGAGTCCACCATAGCACTGAGGCTGCACTAGTTAAAGTTACAAACGATCTACTTCTAGCTTCAGACAGGGGACTTCTCTCTGTGCTCGTCTTGTTAGATCTTCGTGCTGCTTTTGACACCATTGACCATCAGATCCTATTATACAGACTAGAACATTTACTCTGAATTACAGGGACTGCTTTAAGTTGGTTTGAATCCTACTTATCAGACCGATCTCAGTTTGTACATGTTAATGATAAGTCCTCTATGCACACTAAAGTTTGCCATGGAGTCCCACAAGGTTCAATGCTTGGACCAATTCTCTTTACATTATATATGCTTCCTCTGGGAAATATTGTGAGGAAACACTCCATACAGTTTCACTGTTATGCAGATAATACTCAGCTTTATGTATCAATGAAGCCCGATGGCACAAGTCAGTTATGTCAGCTAGAAACGTGCCTTAAGGACGTTAGGACCTGGATAACCAGAAATGTTTTGCTACTTAACTCAGACAAGACTGAAGTTATTGTGCTAGGTCCTAAAAACCTCAGAGAGACTTTTTTCTAGTGATTTGACTGTCCTTAGAGACATCAGCCTGGCATCTAGCACCACTGTTAGGAATCTAGGAGTTCTATTTGATCAAGATATGTCCTTTAGCTCTCACATCAGTCAAGTTTCAAGAACAGCCTATTTTCACCTTTGTAATATATCCAAGATCAGGAATATCCTGTCACAAAATGATGCAGAAAAACTAGTTCATGCATTTGTTACCTCCAGATTGGATTATTGTAACTCTCTTTTATCAGGGTGCTCTGGCAAGTCTCTAAAGACTCTTCAACTGGTCCAGAACGCTGCAGCTCGTGTACTGACCAGAACTAGGAAAAGGGACCACATTACTCCTGTCTTGGCTTCTCTGCACTGGCTCCCTATACAGTGTAGAATAGAATTCAAGATCCTTCTTCTCACTTACAAAGCTCTAAATGGCTAGGCACCATCTTATCTTAAGGAGCTACTAGTGCCGCACTGTCCCTCGAGAACATTACCGTCCCAGAATGAAGGCCTGCTAGTGGTACCTACAGTCTCTAAGTGTACTATGGGGGGTAAAGCCTTCAGTTATCGGGCTCCTCTCCTCTGGAACCGCCTTCCAGCCGGGGTCCAGGAGGCAGACAGTCTGTATTTTTAAGAATAGACTTAAAACTTTCCTTTTTGATAAATCTTATAGTTAGTGCTGGTGTAGACCAGCTCTTAGTTATGCTGCTATAGGCTTAGACTACCGGGGGAACTGGCACCTTGAGCTCCTCTCTTTTTCTCTCTCTGTGCATATACAGTACATCATATTACTGCATGTATCTATCTGTAAATCTCAGTCACTAACCATCTACTTTCCTGGGAGCTCTTGAGATCTCTTAGGCTCCTCAAGATCGTTGGTTGACGGCCTGCCAGAACAACCCCCACCCCACCCCTACCCCCTCCCCACCGGATCGTTGGTTGACGGCCTGCCAGACATACAGTACATAAAGAAAAGTACAAATGAAAGACAGTAATATACAGTAAAATAAAATAAACAAATAAAGGCACATTTAAATAGTGAAATCATTATTTAAATAGAGGAGGAATGGTTTTGTAATAATGCAGACATTTGTTATATTTTTTGTTGTTAACAAAAAGTAGTGATTTCAGTCAGGACTTTAAATTAAGATTAAATTAGTCCACGCTCGTTTGTTTTGATTTGGAGGCGCACGTGAAGTGATGATTTACGTTTAATTTTGCACTGCACTGTGGGTAGTAAAATACAATTCATTTCCTGAAAGCACGCATCCGATCCATACTGCATGAAACCCGGAAGTTAGTATCCATACTGAAATGTTCAGTATACTGAGGTGGACCCAAAAAATGCATACTGAATGACCACAAAAGTTCAGTATACTGAAACTCCTACTGAAAAGTACGTACTGCCTACTGAACTGCGACTATTCGGAAAAGGTCAGTGATTTAACCCCATAGGAACACGTCACGTTAATGATGGTCTAAAAACAGGAAGTTCAAAAGTTCTACTTTATTGAGCAGCATTGAAACATAAAAAGTCGTTAGATCCCTGACAGCAGAACATAAAACAATCAAACATGGAAGGTAACGCTAACTCACAGTTTACACATGTACCGAGCACAAACACGACCTTGGACTCGGCGTGTTAAAAGAACTCAGAGAGGGCGAGCACGATGGTGAAGAAGAACATGACGACACTCAAACCTCGTCTCTCTCTGAAACACGAACCTGCAGCACGCCACCAGGAGGAGTCGGAGCTAAAAAACCACGACCAGTCCATCCTCAGAAAACCGTTCAGCACACATCAAAGTGATCGGACTCTTCTACCTGAGGACCAACGGGTTCTGGTCTGGTTCTGGACCGTCAGTCGGACTACAGGACGCGTGGAGATCCAACATTTACAATATAAAAACAAAAAGACGATAAATCTTTTTAAACTTCATAAAGAAATGTTTCTGTTCATGATCCATCAGAAACTCAAATTTAAAAGAAGACTTTCAAAACAGTGAACCAAATTGCCACCTCTGTTGCTAAACGTTAGCAGGTGCAGCAGAATGACCTCAAACATTCGTCTCACATCACGTGTAAAACAGCTCAGTAGTACGGGCCGCTGTTCTCGTAGCCGGCGTAACTCGGCCAATCAGGGAAGATCCCGTGTGAGCATGTGGGGCTACCGTAACGGTCGAAGTGAATCCCAAAGTTAAAGGAGTCTGTGCGGTGGCTGCGAGCGTCCTGGTACTTCCTCTTCATCGACGACCAAACGATCCGGTAGTTGTTGCCATGGTTACTGTCCCAGTACTCGGCCCCGCCCACCTGGTAACAGACGGCGAACTCAACGTGCTCCAGCGGTCCGAGCAGGCTGGGCAGGGACGCGGTGAAGGAGAAGGTGTCGCTGTAGGAAGTAGAGTACGTGTTCTTCACATACACACAGTCCACGTCAGCGTGGCTCCTCCAGGTGTCAAAGGTCATACGCAGCTTCACGCTCTTCTCAAAGTTCACGTTCTTCACCTTCACGGTTCCTGCTAACGCCCTCTCCTTCAGCACGCAGTGCTCCAGACACACCAGCTGCTGCTCCAGCTGCTGACGGAAGCTCAGGTAGTCCGAGGATGGCTGAGTGAAGTCCAGCACCAACTCGTCCTCCTCGGGCACTGCGCAAAGAGGCGAGCTGAACATCTCCTGGACGCTGACGGGGACGTCGATGAGGTCGTTGAACTGAGAGAAGATCTTCACCTTGGTGAGAGCCAGGCCTCTGTGGTCGGCGAACGTCACCTGCTTCTTGACTCTCCTCGACTCTCTCCTGGTCGATCGTCCGTCCTCTGGTTCGGTCTGGTCCATGAGGTGAGACTGCTGAAATCTGAGGCACGAGCTCAGAGACGGGTCACAGGACGTCCGAGAAGTCCTGTAGACGAAGTCCTTTTTGGAGAGGTAGAGAGGTAACGCCATGTCGATCGGCATGATGAGGACGCACACACACACAGCGCTGAAAGAGAGAGAGGACATACAGAACCAGATTTATTGGCCAGGTATGCTTACACACACAAAGAATTTAACTTCGGTGAACTGTGCTCTCTTATGTACAGGTACAACATTAAATATCAACAATAAACATAATCAGAAAAGACTATGTACATGACTAAATATGGAACAGTGCAGTGGTGAATAGTGCAAAAGATGCTGAAGTTAAATGATAATAAGTAAAATGCAGTTATGTGACAAATGGGTCAATTAAGATGTCAATTACAGTGTTTACATAAATAAGTGTGTGTTTATTATCATTTAAATTAAATAATATATATACGCATATATGTATATTTACAGTGACGGTTTGTTTAGAGTCATTTCACCGCGACAGCTTTGACACTCTGTGACTGTTTAGTGTTCATCAGAGTGACAGCCTGGGGGAAGAAACTGTTCTTATGACGGGTTGTTTTTGCGTACAGTGATCTGTAACACCTGCCAGAGGGAAGGAGTTTGAACAGTAGAGAGGTTTGGAGGTTTGAACAACAACAATAACAAAGAAACATCAAACTGAGTTCTACTACGTATCAGAGTATAGAAGTTGTAGACGGAAATATGGGGTCATACTCCTGCACTCGGTCTGAAATGTTGAAATAAGTTGTCCACGTTGAGGTATTAAGACAGACTCCTCTGCTACACCTCGCTCTCATGACACGTCTACTTTTTACTGTTTGATACCATCCATCTTCATAATAACAGATTAGAGGTTAAAAACACCTTTAATGAGTCCACCACAGGAAGAGAATCAACCAAGACCCAGGTCTTTGTCCTGACTCACATCACATGATCCACCAACAGGACTCTTCAGGTGACATCATCCCTGCATCTCAGTTCTCTTAAATGCTATCTCCTCGGTCCTCCCTCCTCTGCCGGACCGGAAGTAGTTCTAGACCCGCCATGTTAAGGATCGTCCCAAAGCTCTTATAACTGAAAGGAGGAGAGAGGAGGGAGATCTGAGGAGCGATGACCGATGATACACGAGAGCTGACTTTGCGGAAGTCTTTTTACTGACAGACCCGCCCCCTTATCGATTTTCACTCATTGATTGGACGCTGCAGCGGATCAGACTTAAATGAAACTTATCAACATGAGCGGAGTTTAATAACGGAGAAAAGAAAGACATTAAAAAGACGCTCAACGGACCGTCGGACATTTAAACAGATTATAAACATCTGTCAGTTTGTAAAGAGTCTGTCTGTGATGAGCTGGGATTAAAAAAGTGTCTGACATGAGGAGTAACGAAATATTATGTAGCCTATAAGTTCTATAAAATCAATACCTAAGAGTGTATAGGCCAATCACTCCCGACATTTGATTTGTTTTTGATTAACTGTAAAACAAAAAATCTGTTAATATGAAGTGATAAAAAAAGATCATAAATGATTTCTTCATAATAGTTTTCTTTTCATGATCACTCAGACTGTTTGCCCTTGCTGACACAGGGAGTCCGTCAGTAAGAAACACATTTTACATTCATCATTATTTACGTTTGTAAAGTTTCATATCAGACTGATCATTAATGATCTTCTGTTTGGAAAATGTCACTTTTTTTTCTCTATTATTTAGAACTCGTAAATAATTGTCACTGTATTCCTGAGACATAAGTATCTGTGTTTATAAAATACAGAATTCATTGTCGAATTAGAAGTCAAAACAAATACAAATAATAAATAGACAATTTAATATTAAATATTTTTGTCATTAGAAATCGTCCTTTTGGTTTGAAGCAGACTGTAGGTTGTTCTTCATGTGCAGGTGTTTGTTATCAGATAAAGTACACAGATTAAACACTGTTACTGTGTCCATTTTATTAGAAATAATACAGTTCATATTTGTGTGGACATAACAGCTGTTTAAGTCGACTGACAGCTGAACGTGATCAGCTGATGTCATCATCACAAACAGACGTCGCTTCACGTGACGCTGTAGAGGAAAGGACGTCTCATGTCTCTTTAAACATATCTCCTCATTTCCTCTCTCCTCTGCTTCGTTTCCTTGCATCTCTCCATGCATCTCTGGTGGGAGGGACTAAGACGCAAGTGGAGGACACTTGGATGCAATTAAGGGAACTGGGATGTACCCTCTGTCAGCAGCAACAGGATCTATTTACGTTTACAACCTCAGCAGGACAAACAGCGACACCTAGCGGCGATAATGAAACGTCAAAGTACCACAGCCTGTCCCTGTGTGTGAATGAAAACAGGGCCCTTTCTGAATAGCCACAGTTCAGTATGCAGTCACTTTCAGTAGACTGAACTTTCGTGGTCATTCAGTGGTCATTTTTTGGGTCCACCTCAGTAGACTGAACATTTCAGTATGGATACTAACTTCCAGGTTTCATGCAGTATGGATCAGATGCATCCTTTCAGGAAATGAATTGTATTTTAACTCCCACAATGCAGTGCTAAGTTAAACGTCACTTCACGTGCGCCTCCAAATCAAAACAAACGAGCGTGGATTAATTATATGAATTTTTAATCTAGAGTTAAAGTCCCGACTGAAATCACTACTTTTAATTAACAACAGAACATATGACAAATATCTGCATTATTATAAAACCTTTCCCCCTCTATTTAAATAATGATTTCACTATTTAAATGCGTCTTTATTTGTTTATTTTACTTTACTGTATATTGCTGTCTTTCATTTGTACTTTCCTTTATTTAGCCTACTGTATGTTATTTAGTTATTTAATCTGTCTATTACTTGATTTACATTGTGATATTATTATTTTTTTAACTGATTGTATATGCGCATTTCTCTTCTTGAATAAATCTAAACAAAAAAAATAAAAATAAACAGCCGGTTCGGGTAACGTAAATGACGTCACTTTCATACTGAATGAATCAGACAAAATAGAAACAAATATCTGTCTACTGTGCACTCCTACTGAATAGTAGGTACTAAACAGTATACAGCAGATAGTAGGTACTGACTACTGACAGACTGAGTAGGTACTTGGTAATTCGGATGCAGCCCTCGCTGTATTTCTACACCTTGATGAAGGTGACTTCATTCAGCTGCGAGTGTGACTTCTCACGGAGGGGGAGGGTGGAGGGGCTGGTTTGAAAAAGGGCCGCTGTGTGAGTGCTGATTTCACACACACACACACACACACACACACACACACACACACACACACACACACACACACACACACACACACACACACACACACACACACACACACACACACACACACACACACACACACACACACCTCCTCATGGCGGAGTTACCTGAACAAAGCCTCAGCTCCTCCTCACGATCATCTGTAGCTTCTCCTTCAAAGTGATGCAGCGGCTTTACGCTAACTTTTATGTGACGTCACTGTGTGTTCCTCGCTGAAGATTCCAGAACGTTTGTCTGAGCGTTCTGCTCGCGAGCTGCCCTCTCTCCCTCTGAACCTGCGACACTTTCTCTCTTTCAAAGGAGCCACACGGGCTTCACGTGAACAACGGCCGGCAGCCAATCAGAGGGCGCGCTGACAGAGTGATCTGTGGGTCGTTCGGGTTAGTGCACGGGGTGGACCGGGGGTGGACCCATGGGCTGACCTGTGCGAGCGAGAGAAGACGGCGCAGGGTTAGGGTTGGAATATGGAGGAGTATGGAATCTGCTTTCTGTCATAAATAAATACTTATTGTTATTTTAACCCTTGGTTATCATTAATACATTGGAAGATTATAAAGATACTATGGACATTCTCAAGTCAGACACCTTGCACCTCTAAAGACATCAGAATCAGATTTATTGGCCAGGTATGCTTACAAACACAAGGAATTTAACTTCGGTGAACTGTGCGCTCATATCTACAGGTACAACATTAAATATCAACAATAAACATAATAAGAAAAGACTAATATTTACATGACTAAATATGAAACATTTCTGTGAAGATTGATTGGACTAAGATTGAAATATTAAAGTTCAGAATATGGGACTGTTCTCTGAAGGTTTCCGTCCTGCCTGAACCCGTCTGGACTGTGGGAACAGTTTGTCTGATGGCATGTTGACCCCATGACCTGTGAGGCTTCAGAAGAGGACAGTCAGATATATTTCTGTCCTGAACATCAG